>NW_026042331.1:1350000-1650000 GCF_023856365.1 Brienomyrus brachyistius
TCAAAGCTGCAGGGATTTTAAGAATTGTAGCAGCTTGGATCAAGAACTGGTTAACAGACAGGAAGCAGCGAGTAGTTATTAGAGACACAATGTCATAGTGGGCCTGCGTTCATAGTAGGGTACCACAGGGTTCAATTTTAGGACCACCATTGTTCCTAATTTACATTAATCATTGTTCAGATATCCCAACATACATAGTAATGTTGCCACCACTCTGTCCAGGCACATGCACTGTGGCCCTGTGACCAGTGAGGTTGCTGCCATGTCACTGGACCTTGTTGAGTTACCAGCCTACCTCACCTACATACACAAATGTGTGTGGGGTGTCACTGCCCTCCAGTTCTAACATCCTCTAAAAAAATAACAGTTACAGGTAAATTACCAAACTCATTTAAAATATTGTAGTATTTGAACTGATTATGCACTGAGTGCAATGTAGTCCAAGTACAATATTGTTTAGACGAATATGCCACAATGTAAAAATAGATGGCAGTATACTGGGATCAGCTTACATGACAGTACAGTAGTGTCTTATCCATGCATAGAAACATCTTTGCTCCTTTACCCTGTCACTATTCCATTTAAATGGAACTTTGTACAGTTGTTCTATTATCACGGCATGCCTCTTCATTACAAGATCTATAGTTGACAGGTTAATAGACGTTCCGGAATGTTGTGTTGCCCCCACTGACAGCATGTTGGATCTCCCGAGGTGTAATGGTATTATTTGCCCTCACCATGTTTACAACTTCCATTTTTTGATCAGTTGAACATAGTGGGGCAGAATGAGGCAGTGGTTTAACCCTGACAATAAAGAATGTAGTAATCATTTACATATACAGAAAGGACAGAGCCCATAAATTGTTCAGTATCATGTGAGATGTTAGACAATAGATAACCATACTCAATATAATGATCTATTTTACAGTACTCAATAGCAATTTTGTGCGACTGTAATATTGCATTGGTACCATAATAGTGTCTGACTTGTTTCTTCTAACACCCCCCTTAGGAGAAATAAGGAGCAAAAGAAAAGGTCAACTTAAGACCTTTTTTTCCCCTTCAAATTCTCATACTGTAGGTGTCTTAGTCATTTTGTCTTAAGAAACCTTTCAGATCTCAAAACGGTCTAACTTTAGTATTAAGTATGTCTTATAAGTCATTTGAAAGCAACAATTTAAGAAATGAATGAGAAAATGTGTGAAGATAATGCACTAAATGTTTATTTTAGAAAGTACAGTGAAAATCACTTACAGTAAGCACTGTTACAGTGATCAACTTCTCAGAAACTCAGAAATCCATTCTATCAATATTAATATTTGAAAGCGATTGTGCTAAACATACTGCTGAACCTGTGATGGACCTTCACATTAAAAACATCACCACAGCTACAAAATATATGGTAATTGGCCAAGAATTAGGGTTTGCAGCAAAATAATCAAACCTTGTTTCAGACAAAGTTTCAGTGTCTCAACCTGCACTTAAAAAAGAATAAAATATCCAAAAACATTCCAATGCCTCAACCTGCAATACAAATAATAAATTGTCCAAACAAGTTTCAGTGCCTCAAATTGCACTAAAACATACATAATTTACACACAGACCGTTTGAAACCCTGAAATTGCACTAAAATACAAACTAGGTCTGATAGCATGTGTGTGGGCCAGTTTTATTGGGGTACTGTATGATTAATGAAGTTTAGCAGAATGGTGTCTGCATTTGTTGATAAAGACTTTCTTCAGTCTCCCCAACTCCACTGGTTTCCAGCCATCCACAGATGAGAAATGCATCACGTACAGTAAGCTGAACATAAAATAAATGAGAAACTTGCAAGTAGGTTTTGTGATAGATATTATAATAATAGAGCAGCAAATATCTTTTTTGTTTATTACTCAAATACTCACAATGACAATTGCTTATACTGTATATAATTATGCTTCCCTAAATAGATATTGACCATTTTAAATAGATTTAAATAAAAGGTGACAAAAATATTGCATTAATTGTTTGGGAATTGCAGCAATTTGTAACACAGTCCTTCCATTAATTGGTTAATTGGCTGATAAGCAGTTTCATTATGCCGTTTTTGTTATTTTAAGACAAATTAAGGATATACAAGTCTGAAGTACATTCCAATTATTTTATTTTTTAATTGTTCATGTGAAATCACTATGTGGACAAAGTGAAAGATGCAATCATTCGATGACAAACGTAGTCTTTTAGGTAGCTCTTTGGTAGTACAGGAAATTTTCTTCCCTGACTTTTTCATGATGTCCTTTTTGCAAAATCTTCTTCTTCAAAAACACAATAAAAAAACGGAATTTACAAATGGAACATTTAAAGTTAAACCCATGATACATTTGTATAATTATCAAGACTGTTACACTTCAAAAATCGGCCGTTATAAGTTTGTTAATGGAGATTGCAAAATATTTCGAAACAGCTTAAACAACAAACAAATTTATTTTTGTATAGCGCTTTATCACAACATTACATCATCTCAAAGTGCCAAGTCATACTGTCCAAATCGTAAAATTTGAGACACAACCGGGGAGCAGGGAGGAGATGACAGCCGGTGCCGACTCTCCTTCCAATCGCCAGGCAACCATAGGTAAGGCAGCGGGTCATACAATGAAGATGACACAGGCAGAACGGTGAGCTGGATGCAGGGACGTCACTGGTAGTGGTGACGTCACATGTAGCAGGGTGTGCTGGACATCTTGATGGACTGAGGTCTCCAGGCAGCACCCCCCAGGAGGAGTAGGGGAAATAAAATGTGCAATTACTCAAAGTAGGGGATACTATAAGCAATGCTAACAGTTAAGTGAGTGCAATATGAAGTGTAATGTGCAAGCTCCGGCAGATATGGCTATGGCAGCATGAGTAGGAGGGAGAGGCAAGTGGGAACACAGGCACGGGGAGTCCCTGAAATGTCAGCACTCCAATTCCACAAGGGATTGTAAAGCTAGAGTGACAGCACTGACAGTTCAGTCTATCCAAAGCCAATGGCACCGATCCCCACCCAGCTCTACACCTCACACTACAGGTCTGACTGGGAGTGAAGAGTTAGCTAGAGCTAGAACAAGTGTCCCTATAAGCTAAACAGGTGTGTTTTTAGTCTAGACTTGAATATTGAGAGTGAGCCTGAATCCTGCACATCCGGTGGAAGACCATTCCACAGCCTGCCGTAGCTCTTTCTACACTGGGTACTAACAGAAATACTGTGCCTTGAGAACGAAGCAAGAGTGGAGGGTTGTATGAGGTCAGCAGATCACTAAGGTATTCTGGTGTAAGGCCATTCAGTGCTTTATAGGTTAATAGCAGTATTTTATAGTCAATCTGGGGCGGCATGGTGGTGCAATGGTTAGCACTGTTGCCTCACACCTCTGGGACCCGGGTTCGAGTCTCCGCCTGGGTCACATGTGTGTGGAGTTTGCATGTTCTCCCCATGTCGTCGTGGAGTTTCCTCCAGGTTCTCTGGTTTCCCCCCACAGTCCAAAAACATGCTGAGGCTAATTGGAGTTGCTAAATTGCCCATAGGTGTGCGTGTGAAATTGAATGGTGTGTGAGTGTGCCCTGTGATAAGCTGGCCCCCCATCTTGGGTTGTTCACTGCCTTGTGCCCATTGCTTCTGGGATAGGCTCCGGACCCCCTGTGACCCAGTAAGATAAGCGGTTTGGAAAATGGATGGATATAGTCAATCCAAGACTTAACTGCTAGCCAATGAAGGGAGGATAAGACCGGTGTAATGCAATCACATTTTTTAGTGTTTGTTAGAACTCTGGCTGCTGCATTTTGTACCAACTGAAGTTTATGTAAGGATCCAGACGGACAACCAGATAGGAGGGCATTACAGTAGTACAGTTTGGAAATTACAAAGGCATGTATTCATTTTTCTGCATCATGAAGTGAGAGCATCTTACGAAGTTTGGCTATGTTCCGCAGATGATAAAACGCAGTTCTAGTAATACTTCTTATGTGAGCATCAAAACATAAATCTGAATCAACTAGAAGATCACGATTTCAGTCACTGTGTTAGGTTGTGTAGGAAGGCTACCAATGTTAAGGTGGTGAAACTTATTTCTTGCAGCCTTGGGACCAAACAGTACTTCTGTTTTAACATAAGGAATTTTTTAGCCATCCAGCATCTGAGAAATGCTTGAAAGGGAATTGAGGAAAAACTGTAAAGTATTCAAATTAAAATGACCTGTTCATGTAACCTCAAAACCGGAGCACTGGTGACCTCGAGTGGTCAAAAACAATTTTGCATGTGAAGAATGTCACTTAGAAACAAATCACAAACCTTTAAACACACTCACACAAAAGTCAAGCTGACCCATTATGGTAAATAGTGTAACAAAGACATTAATGTACTGTAAAAAGTAGTGTACATGGGAACATGATTTTTCTGGTAAGGTGAACATAAGAACATAAGAACTATACAAACGAGAGGAGGCCATTTGGCCCAACAAGCTCGCTTGGGGAGAACTAAACTAATAGCTCAGAGTCATTAAAATCTTATCTAGCTCTGATTTAAAGGAACCCAAGGATTCAGCTTGCACTACATTATCAGGAAGGCTATTCCATACTCTGACTACACGCTGTGTAAAGAAGTGCTTCCTTAAATCCAGCTTGAAATGTTCTCCCGCTAATTTCCACCTATGGCCACGAGTTTGTGTATTTAAACTAATGCTGAAGTAGGTGAACACCCTGAACAATGGGTATTCATTGATACTGGGGCTATTCAGCCTTTAGATATCTATCAGTCCATAATCTGACATGTACTGTTTAAGCAAGGATGAAAATTTGTTGGAATTATCTGTGAAGGTTAATGATGAAATGATATGTTTCTGGATCCAATACTATGTTGAAATCACCACACAGGATATGTGAGTGAGGAAAATGAAACTGCTGAAAATAAAACAGTGGAAAAAAAGAGGAAAAATCTGTGTTGGGGCCATAAATATTTCCTAGTGTCTTTTCCAATACTTCCAGTGATAACGATCCTCTGGCACAGTCAGTGCTTAATAGTGTAGGGTAATGAGATGGTCCTACTGATTAAAATGGAGACACCTCGTTATAGAAGTTGAGCCAATGTTATAACATCTTTAGATAAAGGAAAATGAATAATGGATAACAGAAAAAATGAAAAAGAAACCTAATGCAGCATAATGATGGCAAAGAGAGGTGGTTGAGGTTAAAAAAATGATAGTGATTCCTAACAGGAAGAATAAAAAGTGAATAAAAACAAGTGAATAAAATGGGGGTGAAAGAATAGAGAGGGTTGGGAATTGTAGGTATTACTACGTTTGTGCATGCACACACAAACCAAAGGCAGGCCTGTTTAATTCACAGACCACTAGCTTAACCTTGCCCCAAGAAGTTAATAATTGCTGGTAATGGGTGTTTGCTGGGAAAATGTAGCATGTGTTCAGTCACTGAAATAGAACCTGCCCGACAAAGAGAAGTACACCAAAAGATCTCAAAAAGCAACACACCATGCCACGATCTATAGAAATGCTTGAACAGATCAGAAACAAAGTCATTGACATCTATCAGCCTACAAAGGGTTAATTTCTGAGGCTTCGGGACTCCATCAAATCATGGTGAGAGCCATTATCCACAAATGGAGAAAACTTGGAACAGTGGTGAACCTTTCCCGGAGTGACCAGCCTACCAAAATCACTCCAAAAGCGCATCGACAACTGATCCAGGAGATCACAAAAGACCCCAGAACATCATCTAAAGAAGAAGGCCTCACTTGCCTCAGTTTAGGTCTTTGTTCATGATTCAACAATATGAAAGGGACTGGACAAGAATGGCATCCATGGGTTGCAAGGCAAAAACCACTGCTGACAAAGAAGAACATGAAGGCTCATCTCACATTCGCCAAAAAGCATCATGATGATGCCCAATATTTTTGGGAAAACATTCTGTTGACTGACGAGACAAAAGTAAAACTTTTTGGAAGGTTTGCATCCCATTACATCTGGCATAAAACTAACACAACATTTTATAAAAGAACATCATACCAACAGTAGAGCATGGTGGTGGTAGTGTGATAGTCTGGGGCTCCTTTGCTGGGGCAGGACCTGGACAACTGGCTGTACTTTATGAAACTATAAATTCTGCTCTCTATCAAAAAAACCTGAAGGAGAATGTCTGGCCCCCCTCCTGGAGCCGAGACCTTATCGTGGTGGAGGGGTTTGCATGTTCCAATGATCCCAGGAGCTAAGTTGCCTGGGGCTTTATGCCCCTGGTAGGGTCACCCAAGTCAAACAGGTCCTGGGTGAGGAACCAGACAAACTGCGACTCAAAAGACCCCTTACGATGAAGAAAAACATGGGCACACGTTTTCCCTCGCCTGGACGCAGGTCACTGGGGCCCCCTCCTGGAGCCAGGCCTGAGGGTGGGGCTCGATGGCGAGCGCCTGGTGGCCAGGCCTACACCCATACACCCTACACCTCAGCTCGGGACGTTGTGGATAGGTGGAAGGAATACTTCGAAGACCTCCTCAATCCCACCGACATGCCTTCCAATGAGGAAGCAGAGTCTGAGGACTTGGGGGCGGACTCACCTATCTCTGGGGTAGAGGTCGCTGAGGAGGTTAAAAAGCTGGTCGGTGGCCGAGCCCCGGGGGTGGATGAGATCCACCCGGAGTTCCTCAAGGCTCTGGATGTTGCGGGGCTGTCTTGGTTGGCACGCATCTTTGGCATTGCGTGGACATCGGGGAGAGGAGGGTCCGTCAGATAGTTGAACCTTGGATTCAGGAGGAGCAGTGTGGCTTTCACCCTGGCCATGGAACAGTGGACCAGCTCTATACTCTCACCAGGGTTTTGGAGGGTTCATGGGAGTTTTCCCGACCATTCTACATGTGATTTGTGGACTTGGACTCCTGTGGGGGGTGCTCTGGGAGTATGGGGTGCCGACCTTCCTTTTAAGGGCGGTTCGGTCCATGTATGACCGGTGCCAGAGCCTGGTCCGCATGGGCGGCAATAAATCACACTCGTTTCCGGTGAGGGTTGGACTCCATCAGGGCTGCCCTTTGTCACCGATTCTGTTCATAGTTTTTATGGACAGAATTTCTAGGCGCAGCCAGGGCATTGAGGGTGTCCGGTTTGGTGACCTCAGGATTAGGTCTCTGCTTTTTGCAGACGATGTGGTTCTGTTAGCCTCATCAGACAGTGACCTTCGGCTCTCACTGGAGCAGTTCGCAGCTGAGTGTGAAGCGGCTGGGATGAAAATCAACACCTCTAAATCCGAGATCATGGTTCTCAGCCGGAAAAGGGTAGAATGCTCTCTCCGGGTTGGGGATGGGGTCCTCCCTCAAGTGGAGGAGTTTAAGTATCTTGGGGTCTTGTTCACGAGTGAGGGAAGGATGGAACGGGAGATCGACAGGCGGATCGGTGTGGCATCAGCAGTGATGCGGTCGCTGCATTGGTCTGTCATAGTGAAGAAGGAGCTGAGTCAAAAGGCTCTCGATTTACCAGTCGATCTACGTTCCTACCGTCACCTATGGTCATGAGCTATGGGTAGTGACCGAAAGAACAAGATCGCGAGTGCAAGCGGCCGGAATGAGTTTTCTCCGCAGGGTGGCTGGGCTCTCCCTTAGAGATAAGGAGAGGGGCTCAGTCATTCGGGAGGCATTCAAAGCAGAGCTCCTCCGCATTGAGAGGAGCCAGATGAAGTGGCTCCGGCATCTGATTAGGATGCCTCCTGGACGCCTCCCTGGTTAGGTGTTCCAGGCATGTCCCACTGGGAGAAGGCCCCGAGGAAGACCCAGGACAGGGAAGTCCTGGAGGGACTTTGTCTCTCGGCTGGCCTGAGAACGCCTCAGAATTCCGGAGGAGCTAGATGAAGTGGCCGGGGAGAGGGAAGTCTGGGCTTCCCTGCTGAGACTGCTGCCCCCGCGACCTGACTTCGGATTCAGCGGAAGATAATGGATGGATGGATGGATGGATGGAGAATGTCTGGCCATTAGTTCATGCCCTAAAGCTCAGGTGCACTTGGGTTATGCAGTAGGACAATGATTCAAAACATCAACAAGTCCACCTCTGAATAGCTAAAAAAAAAAAACCCAGAAAAAAAAAAACTAAATTAAGGTTCTGAAGTGGCCAAGTCAAAGTTCGGGCTTAAATACAATTGAGATACTTTGACATGACCTCAAGCCAGCCGTTGTTGCTTGAAAACCCTCCAATATGGCTGGATTGAAAAAAATCTGCAAAGAGTGGGCAGATTCCTGCACAGCGATGTGCAAGACTCACTGCCGGTTATCGCAAACGCTTTATTGCAGTTCTTGCTGCCAAGGGTTGTATAACCAGTTATTATATTTAGGGGCAATTACTTTTTCACATAAGGCTAGATAGGTTTCCATAGCTTTTTTCCCTTAATAAATGAAATCATAATTTAAAATCTGCATTTTGTATTTACTCTGGTTATCTTTGCCAAAGAAAATTTGTTTGATGATCTGAAACGTGTGACAAATATGCATAAAAATAAGTAATCGGGAATGGGACAAACACTTTTTCACAGCACTGTATGTACCTGAGCCTCGTGCCCATTGCTTCCGGGGTAGGCTCCGGACACCCCGCGACCTAGTAGGATAAGCGGTTTTGAAAATGGATGGATGGATGTATGTACCTGAATGACTTTGTCACCTCTCATACTTTAACAAAGAATCAATTTTCACAGTACCTGGGAAAATCCATTCCCCAAGCTTAAATCATGAAGACGGTGTTTCTAAAACATGCTGCTCATTGTGTTAACTCCACTATAAGTACATGCACTACATGGACAAATGTATTGAGACACCTGGGCATGACATAGGAATTTTATGATATCCCATTATCAATATGGAATAACATATTGATAACAATAACAGCTAAAACTCTTCTAGGAAGCCTTATGTAGGACCACACACACCCACAATCACACTCACTCACTCAAGGCGATTCAAATGACAAGGCAAAGGAAAGCCAGCATTCCAGTCTGTATGGCTTAGAGATTTAGAACCTTAGGAATAACAACCTCGGCCTTGATTTAAAGGGTTCAAGCCTACAGCAATCTGGTACCCATAGTCTAGAGGGAAATGCACACGGAGGTACTGACAAGAGTGAGACAAACAGAGCTAGTGTTTTAGGAATCCGACATGCACCCCCTCACACACAGTACCTTTTTAATTTGCCTGTTATGCATCTTGTATAATTGTTCACCATTTGTCAGTATAAATATCTAAACGTTATGTCTGTTTGTTCCTGTCAATGATCTTAAAGTGAGATACCCTCATAAAAGTATCTCACATGTTATTCCTCACATAAACCATAAATGTCATATATTAGAAAACATTTAAGGAAATGTAACCATATATTATAGTTATCACTTTGCTTATAAGACCTGTTAAAGAAGAGTACGGTCTTTGTTTAAACTAATTCAGAGAGACCCTCCTTCTGCATTCCAGAGTGATCAAGTCGCAAATAAACCAAATGGTAGCTTTTTTATATTCCCTTTGTCTCATCCACTCATTTCATCAAATGAATGAATCCATTGGTGTTTTGTTAAACACAGATAGCAAATGATTGTAATAATCCCATGTTAAACACAAAATTGTTATTTATAAATGTTTAATTTAAACAGCTACTCTAGGAAACTAATGACCACTCATAAAACCGACCTAGAATTAAGATGTGCTGTTCGTAATTTGGAATGGGACATCCGTAATACTTATCTAAAAATGTCAATACCTGGTGATATGCAACATAATTGTGCTTACCATGTACCCATGCTAATAACCAACATCCATTTTTCAAACCTCTTATCCGGCTGGGTCGTGGGGGGTCCGGAGCTTTTCTGGGAAGCAATGGGCACGAGGCAGGGAACAACCCAGGATTGGGGGCCAGCCCATTGCAGGGCACACTCACACACCAGTCACTCACACATGCACTCTTAGCATGTCTTTGGACTGTGGGGGTAAACCAGAGTACCTGGAGGAAACCCCATGACGACATGGGGAGAACATGCAAACTCCACACACATGTGTGACCCAGGCGGAGACTCGAACCTGGGACCCAGAGGTGTGAGGCAACAGTGCTAACCACTGCACCACCATGCACCACCACCCCCCCCCTAATAACCAACATCCATCCATCCATCCATTTTCCAAACCGCTTATCCTACTGGGTCGCGGGGGGTCCGGAGCCTATCCCGGAAGCAATGGGCACGAGGCAGGGAACAACCCAGGATGGGGGGCCAGCCCATCGCAGGGCACACTCACACACCATTCACTCACACATGCACACCTACGGGCAATTTAGCAACTCCAATTAGCCTCAGCATGTCTTTGGACTGTGGGGGTAAACCAGAGTACCTGGAGGAAACCCCATGACGACATGGGGAGAACATGCAAACTCCACACACATGTGTGACCCAGGCGGAGACTCGAACCTGGGACCCAGAGGTGTGAGGCAACAGTGCTAACCACTGCACCACCATGCACCACCACCCCCCCCCCTAATAACCAACAGTGTAATTTAAATTATGTGTACAGTGTAATTTAAATTATGAATTAATTAATGCTGCTTGTATGATGTGTAAAGCTCCAGGTTGTAATTTCATGTTTGGTGCTAGATTGACAGAAAATTTTTCATAAACCCATATGTGATCATGGATCATCACATAATTATACGTATTTTAAATTAAATACTATAATCAAAATTAGCTCTAAAGCTGCTTCAGAATATGGTCATAAATCCACTGGACACACATCCCGATCATTAGTCCGAGTATTGAATTCCCAATGATCAATATTCATGGACTTTAGACTTTAAAATCACACACCTCAGATTCCACCTGGGGGTGGAGCAGAATCAAGACTGAGGAAGACTGCGTGAAGAGCTGCACGGAAAAGGGGAAGACAAAGCTGCAAGATAAAGCATCAAAGACGCAGAGAACCGCTCCAGACCACCACCTCTCCAACAAACTTACAGAGACTCCATCTTCAACCACGTAAACCCCGTTTCATTTATTTGCTAATCTATCATGTCCTGTTCATCCATTTTCTAATTTTGGGTCACACTTTTAGGATCAAGAGCTTGCTGTGCAGAGCTTGCTTTCCTTATAAGGGTACTAAATTAAGTTACTGCCTTCCCATATTCCATCCTGCTCATTGATTTTATGCTGTTTATTTATTTGGTTTTTGCTGTTATATGTTTGTCTTTTAAGTGTAACGGCTGTGGTGCGTTAGTTGTAGTGCTGTAAATAAATGCATACCTTTATACATTCTAAATCTCCATCTGAGTGATTGCTTCATAATTAAGTTACTTGTGCAAACCATCCTATGCTTTTAAAAGTTCCAGGCTTTTACTAAAGTACTGCGACACACTATCGATGACCACGAGCACAGTTCTGCTATAGTGTGACTACATATTTAGTAAGAGTTATGTTCGCAGGACAAAAGTTCTAACCCAGGTCAAGTAGTTGGACTATATTAGTGAATTCCATTCCCCTCCTGGAACTAAATCTATCAGTAACTGACTAATTGGGACTTCCACAATATTTATTGGAGAAACAAACCAATCAAGCATAATTAATTAATACACATACTGGTGGAGAAATTTAGATTTTTCCTACACTTTTCAAAAACTATTCCCACAAAGTATGCATGGAAATTCTGTACAATTCTATGCTTCCAACTTTGTGATAGGAGTTTGGAGAAGGTCCTTTTCTGTACTACTGTGATTAGCTTGGGTGTTTATAGAAAATGAAAAGACTCTTCTGACAAAGCAAGAGTTCTACAGTGCCATGGTTTAATATAGTTTCATTCTAGCTTCAATGAAAACTGTGTTACACAGACGATGGCCTTTATAATATCTCATTCTTACCAACCACACACAGAGAGACTTTAAGGTTCTTCAGACTTCAGGAAAAGTCATGTTAATATTCACTGAAAGTTTGATTTTGCTTTTTAAATAATAGTGACTGGCACAATGGGGGATGGGGGGTGTCAAGCTTTTGCCTGCTTTTTCTGATGGAACTCTCCAATGCGACTCTCCAGGATGGGCCGGAAGTGGCGGATCAGCCCCTGTAACAAGACGTAACATGATGTGCGACCTCTGGGCTTCCATTAGTCACCCAATACATGCAGGGCTAACACCCCCTACCTGCACGGGCCAGGCAGCACCATCACCCAGGGCACAGATGGTGTGTCCCTCAATCTGTTTGCTGATCTCCCAGATCATATCGATCTCGGACGTCCTTGCATCTCCACGCACAAACCGCCACATCATTTTGTTCATCCAGTCTACACCTGTAAGGAGAGTAGTGCGAGTGAACACAAGGCTGTTTAAGCAGGCAGCACTAGCAGCACCAATATGACTTGCAAGATTGTTCACCAGAAAATATGCTGAAGAGAAAGTGTTGTACTTCAATAGACAAAAACTACTGGTGTTTTTCCACTGCACAAGGTACTGTACTTTTGCTACTTCAAGAAAAACACTAAAAGAAAAAGTACGACAAGGTGTTGGGTTTTCTATTGGTGTAAAACCTAGTATGGGCACTGAACGACATCACAGTGGAAGGCAGGGTATTTTATACTGAATTCGAAAAATGGCTGTAGAATTTCATATGGCTTGACTATGTACAATATTAATACCAACATCACGCGTTATGCACAAACTATTTTTATATGGCTTGTCAGCTATATTAAAATAAGGCTCTCATTTTCAATTCTGTATGGACATTGTAGAGTGAGGGTAAAAGTTTTGCTAAAATATTTTTACTTTTACTCTGTCATAGGAAAAGAAAAAAAAACTAAGCAGGCTTTGCAATGTTTATTCTTTTTATAAATTCTTATATGTTCAAAAAACAGTTTAAAAGTTTATGTCCTTTGCTTTTGCATGAGCGCTGCATACATTCAGAGACAATGGTAATTCTTTTCATCCTATCCATTTAAATCACTCAGACTGGTTTGTGAGAAATGTATGGACTCCTTTGTTTGTTTTATAAATACCCCAATATTTATTATGACAAAATCACATTGCTTGGACTATATGCCTGCTGCATTAGCATATTCAACAAAATTTTTAAAATTTCTTGTCATGCCATCCGGATTTGTTTGGTGTACATGTTCTCACGACCAAATCACATTTCTTTTATTACTTTTATTATTTTCCGAGTTCACAGCTGTTTTCAAGGCGGCAAACTATCCAAGTACCCCAGCTGGTGGGGCACTTTTGGTACTGGAACTCAACTTAAGTCAATGGAAAAGCAAGAGTACCATACTAAAAGCACTGTACTTTGTGCAGTGGAAAATCACCCTATGCTTTGTAGTAATTTATTTTTAATATAGGTAGTTCTCACTTTCTGAGCTGCCGATTTACGAGCTTCTTTTTACGAGAATTTTCTGCAGTAAAAAAAAAAAAAAATTCTTCATAAGTCTGCACGTGACAATGCACACTGCCTCAACACACTGTCCATGGCTCAACAAAGATTTCAGATAACTTCGATTTGTGAATGATTTGACTGTGCATGCTGGACTTGCACCTGGAACATCACCTCATGGGCAGGATTACAATTTATGGCATATTTTACAATGGTGCCCAATTTGTACCACTTTGTTTCACAACACAACCTGATCCTGTTAATATACCAGGTTCAATTTACATACCGTTTGTAAGCGATTTCCACCAGCTGACAATGGGATACATGAAGAAAAACAAAAAACCATCTGCTGAAGATCAAAGTGACCAAGAGTGATGGTGAATGTTACAATTTTAGCAGTGTTTCTTGTTTTTTGGCAAGAACTTTTAGTTTAAATGTGTGTATTTTTCATCAAATGTTAATTCTAATAATGAGTTGCCTTTGTCTATTTGGCAAAAATGTATCATTTTTAATTAAAAAAAATATATTTCATATAATTTTTCTGTGAGAAAATACCTCCTGCTTCTCAATTTGGAACGAATTAGCTTGTAAAGTCGAGAACTACCTGTCTTTACATACACTATATTGCCAAAAGTATTGAGACACCTGCCTTTACACACACATGAACTTCAATGACATCCCGTTCTTAATACGTAGGCTTTAATATGGAGTTGGCCCAGCCTTTGCAGCTATAACAGCTTCAGCTCTTCTGGGAAAGCTGTCCACAAGGTTTAGGAGTGTCTTTATGGGAATTTTACACCATTCTTCAGGGGAGCATTTCTGAGGTCATGCACTGATGTTGGACGAGAAGGCCTGGCTCACAATCTCCACTATAATTCATTCCAAAGGAGTTATATCGGGTTGAGGTCAGGACTCTGAGCAGGCCAGTCAAGTTCCTCCACACCAGACTCACTCATCCATGTCCTTATGAACTTTGCTTTGTGCACTGGTGCATAGTCATGTTGGAACAGAAAGAGACCAACCCCAAACTGTTCCCACAAAGTTGGGAGCTTGAAATTATCCAAAATGGCTGTCAATGCTGCAGCATTAAGAGTTCCTTTCACTGGAACTAAGGGGCCTCGCCCAACCCCAGAAAAACAACCCCAAACAATAAACCCCCCTCCACCAAACTTTACACTTGGCACAATGCAGTCAGAAAAGTACTGTTCTCCTGGCAACCGCCAAACCCAGACTTGTCCATCGGATTTCCAGACAGAGAAGTGTGATTCGTCCCTCCAGAGAACATGTCTCCACTGCTCGAGAGTCCAGTGACGGCGTTCTTTACACCACTGGATCTGATGGTTGGCATTGCACTTGGTGATGTAAGGCTTGCATGCAGCTGCTCGGCCATGGAAACCCATTCCATAAAGTTCTCTACACACTGTTCCTGAGCTAATCTGAAGGCCACATGAAGTTTGAAAAAGAGTGAACCATTCTTTTGCAAATGTTTGTAGAAGCGGTCTGCATGCCTAGGTGATGATTTTATACACCTGTGGCTATGGAAGTGATTGGAACACCTGAATTCAATGATTTGGAGGGGTGTCCTAATACTTTTGGCAAGATATTGTACTTTATGAATTTCCCTTTTAATGAGTAGACTAGACAGGATTACACTATTCTTTTGTTCTATATCATACTGCAACACAAACAAAATCCAAAATTTTATCATGGTGAAAAAGCACATCATTTCATTTGCCATTTTCAGCCTCAGTGTGTCCCTTAAATTCCAACTCCCATTGACCCAAGAATTAAATTGCATCAGCCTTTTCAGAATCTTATCGGTTTTTTATTGTGTTTAGCTAGAGATGCAAGCCTTCATTGATCAAACTATCAATCATGGCGACGATTGCCACTTTTGTTTTTAAGAAATAAGGGAGGCTTTGAAGTGCAGCACACTTAGCAATGGGATAGAGGGAACTCTACACAAATATCCACTGAATAAGTTTAGATGGCAGATGGCTGTGATTACAAGATGGTGGCTGCAGACTATTTTCACTCTTGGCTGTCCACTATTGTAGCCATTACAGCTTTGAGGTAATTTAGAATGATGCATCTTATTACTGCTTCAGAAAAACAAAGATTAAACAGAATAAAGAGTAAATACAGTAGTCCCCCTGTATCTGCAGGTAATGCATCCCTAGACCTACCACAGACAGCCAAAACCACGGATAATTGCGAACCATCGGTGGATCCCATATATAACGTGATTTTCATGTACATATATATGGTAAAGTTTAACTGATAAATTACTCACAGTAAGACATTAAATACACTAAAGTACACTGTACATTATATGGTACTGTGCACTCATATGAAAGATTTGAATTCTTAGATGATATAGCAATGAAAAATATGTATCAAGGGATGACGGAGCAATGAAAACCATGCTTTTTATACTCTTCAAAGAACTAGGCAACAAAGAAAAAAAATCACAAGCTACTGTTACACATTTTACAATGAAAAATATTGCATCATATACCTATACATAACCTGTAATAAGAAAAAATGTTTTAAAATGTGTTGACCTATTGTAGGTTACTCACTGGCTTACGACCTGTACTCGACTGGCGTACTACTTAATATTTCAAAGTTTCAACTTTTTTTTTGGTTACTGAATCTGTGGAAACGGAGAATTCACTGAAATAAAGATCAATCCTGTTCACAAGCATAAGCATCTAAATCTTCTCTTTTCTATCACCAAGTGGCATTGTTTCAGTTTTGGGGCAATGTATTTCAAAACTTGGGAATTCCCTGTCTGCCGTCCCTATATCCTGCCTGCAAAGCTTAAAAAAGGTTTGTACAATACTTTTACAGTTAGCATGTTCACATGAGCAAGTGTGTTCTACAGCTGTCATATCTTTCCTTTGTGGCTTTGCATTAGCATTAATAAGATCCATCAAATAATTTTTTAGTTAACACATTGCATACCAAAGTGTATGAGGTAGCAGTGGAGGAGACTAGACTGATACTAAAACCATATGCATTTCCCCGAAATCCAGGGAATATAAGTGTTATACTTCCTTACCTTCCCTGCAGGGGGTGCACTGGCCACAACTTTCATGTTTGTAGAACTCGATCAGGCGAGCAATGGCTTTGATGATGTCCGTCTACAAGGATTAAAGTCTGTTAAACACATCCTGATCTCTTCTTGTCTGTATAACTACGGATCTTAATATTACAGTAAATACTACAGAGAACATACCTCAATTAACCATACCAATTTCAGGCTTACACATTAACAGGGCTACATCTGTATGATTTTATAACAGGTCATGTAAATCATCCACCATCTGCTAACCACTTAGAGACAACAATCAGCATAACTGCATGTCTTTGGACTGCAGGAGGAAACCAAAGCGCCAGATGAAACCCACACAACAGGGGAAGAACAAACACAACTCCACAAATAGACCAGAGGTACAATTCACACCAGTTCAATATCCAAGTTTACTCTGGTACGTGTACAATGTTTAACACTAAACTTTAGAGATTAAACAAATTTAAGTTTATGACATCAAGAATGAGACTATGACATCAACAATGAGAATAGCATGTAGCCATCGTAAGGCAGGAAGACTCCATACCGTTTTGTCCATGACGATGAGGGCAGCTGTGCCCAGACCAGTTTGTGCCTGGATCAGACCGTCGAAATCCATCAGTACATCCTCGCACACTGAGCGGGGGATGAGGGGTGTGGAGGAACCTCCAGGGATGACAGCTAGCAAGTTGTCCCAGCCACCACGAACTCCACCTGGGGACCAGACTCCATCAGTCGGCCTCGGAGCACAGATGGTGTTAGAGAAGCTCTCAAACATGTACACAGACATCAATACAGAGTATATACAGCACTGTGTCCAGTCTGCCCAATTCAGTGTCCTGTATTTTTTTGTAGTTTAAACTATGATGAACCCTCCCCTTGTCACTTGCTGCTTGTATGTTAAACCGTGATCCTGTAATCTCATAATACTGAAAATCTTTATATGGGTGGTATGATAAAGCCCATTTGACATTAATAAAGCAGTTATAACATAAGATGAGTGTGGAAAAAGAAACAAAGGAAAAAGAGAAAGGAGGTAAAGAGAAGGACAGCAGAAAGCTAGATGGAGAGGAGTGTAGGAAGGAGGACCACCTGCATGTCTTTCTATCAGTTCCTTCATAGAAATGGACATCTCCTCCTCCACCGTGCAGGGATTGTTCACGTGACCAGAGATGTTGAAGAGCTTTGTTCCAGAGTTCCGCTCCCTGCCGAAACTCGCAAACCACATGCCACCACGACGGCAGATGGCAGGTGCCACAGAAACTGTCTCCACATTTGCCACTGTTGTGGGGCAGCCAAATACACCTAGAAGACAGTGAGAATGCTCACTACTACAATTATAAATCATCCAAGGCAAAAACAACAAGCACTGAGGTGCTGTATGCAAGAATTCACTTGCAAGTAGGTTATAAGCTAGGCCTGGCTTTTAATCTTCTCAGACACATACAGCACCCACGTGGAAAACAGGGGTCTGCCTGTCTCAGGACCTGCACCTATGAGTCACACATTTAATGATGCCAGTGCCCTTGTTAAACAGACAAACAGGGTTTTTTTCTCTCTTTCTCAGACATAGAAACTCCACCTACAGTACCCAAGATCAAACTCAATGTCATTGAATTATAAACCAGGATAACTTCTTTATTAATAAGCAGGAGCAACACAACAACGACCTTTCACACACTAAACCTGTTCTTAAGGAGCACTTCCTAACCTAAGGCCTATTTATAATGAATAATCTACTAGCTCCTAACAATGAATAATAAGATCATAATAAGAAATCAAGTTGATTAATTAAGTCAATAATAAATCCTCAAAATAGTAGCCTAGATTGATAAAGACTGCACATTTATTTCTATGAACTGTAAAATAGGGGGCCCCAGCTCTCTTACCCACGTCAGCTGGGAAAGGCGGCTTCAGCCTGGGCTTGCCCTGCTTGCCCTCGATGGACTCAATAAGTGCAGTCTCCTCGCCGCAGATGTACGCTCCCGCCCCGCGGGTCACAAACACATCAAAGTCATATCCAGAGCCACAGGCATTCTTCCCAATCAGACCAGCAGCATAGGCCTCGTTAATCGCCACCTTAACGTCAAGAAGGGGAAAAGGTCTGCATGGTGACTTTCAGAAGGCAGCTCTGCTCACCAGACACAGCACATAATAGATTCATCCATCTGTCCTGTGATATCCCCCCCTTATATACAGAATGCTAACCATTGCTTATGCAGAAAGCAGGCAGACCAGAGCTCTACAGTGCTTCCTACAGAGTGGTTTGAGATGTAGGGCAAGGAGGTCATCTGATATCACAGCTAACCTGAACCATAACAGAACAGCCAGATGCAGGGCTGCTCCATAGTCAGTTCTCATAAATGAGGATAATCACAGATTGTGTGAAGGAGCGCCAAAGCCCACCTGTAGGTTGGACGACTCGTTGTAGAATTCTCCACGGATGTAGATATAGGCGGCACGTGCCCCCATGGCATGGCCCGCAACCAGGCAGCCCTCCACCAACTTGTGGGGGTCATGCCGCATGATTTCACGGTCCTTACATGTGCCGGGCTCACCCTCATCGGCATTCACCACCAGGTACTTTGGCCTAAAGGGCAAGGTATGGAGCAACACTGAGGGTGTGATCCAAGGGGCAATCAGGACAGACCTAACCAGCTTAAGTATCAGGACACTCAGCTTGCCACCAGTGAGATTACCTGCCATCACTGGGCTTGTTCATAAAGCCCCACTTCATGCCAGTGGGAAAGCCAGCCCCTCCACGCCCCCGCAGACCTGAGATCTTCACTTCATTGAGGATCCAGTTGGCCCCCTTCAGCAGGATCTCCTTGGTCTTGTACCAATCACCACGTTTCAAGGCTCCCTTCAGCCTGGGAGAAGCAAGCAGTAAGCAGCAAGCCTGGCTATAACTTGTATCATGTATCTTTTTGGGACTCAAACACATCAAGAAAGGTGCTTCTGTATTCTGTGCTGTAAACAGAATGCTGATACCTCCAGTCATGTCGGCCATAAAGGTTGGTGAAAATGCGATCCTGATCACTTAAAGGACCAAACTTTGTCTTCTTTGGCTCTCCCTAAGGAAAAAAGGAACAGCTTTCAGAGATGATATTACTAGGGAACAAAGCTAAGGAAGATCTTAAGTCTGACGTCAGGGAATGTCCTGCTGAAAATGAGCAATACCTGCTGGGTGGTGCTGTTTAACCGTGTCAGAACCGCTAGGATCCCCTGATTGGCTGCAACCAGACCTCGCCCTGCCACACCAGCCAATATACTCGATAGGGAAAGCATCCTCAAGGCTGGCCAGAAGAGAGGGTTACACATCACATGACAGCAAGCACTATTTTAGAGATGGCCCGATATCTAAAAAGTAATAATAATTTTAAAAAAATCAATAGGATTGGAGGGGGGGGATGTGGCGAGAGTATGACCTTTTCCATCAGACTTGTATTTCTCCCCAAAGTTTGATCATTTTTATGACAGTTTTTTATATTTGGCAAGAGACTGCACAATTGGCACTTTAAGGAATAGTCAATTTTTGTTGTTACTTAATAAAACAAAGAATCAGACCTGTGTAAATCTTGTTGCCCATGGATTTCTTCCTGTACTGTAGTGGCATCACACAGTGGAAAAAGTATGAACATTATATTTTCCTATTCCTATTATGCGTTTTTACCTGAATGCTGAATCCTTGTAGTGACATGTAGATCTGAAACTAAACTTAATTTATTGCACATTCCACTTATATAACAATGTCATGAAGAGATTAACTTACAGAAGCTATTTCTGCAATGCTTCGGTCGGATTTTGTTTTTAAAACAAAAATAATTAAAAATAAAATAAATTTACAACTGTCATTATTAATAACAAGAATAATAATAAAGAATGTTATATTATGTTAACAGTACGTGCAGAATGACACATTTTGCATAAAGCTGTACTTATGCAAGCAAGGTCGCATGACAAAATTAACAGTAACATTAAGAAATACGCTCAGTAGTTGTGCCGCTGCTGAATAACCTGAATAAATGCAGGATACAAGATTGCTGTCATTTTTTGACATACGGTAGTTCAAATTTATAAGATCATTTTCTCACACTAATACTTAAAACAAATTGACTTAACAGAGGAAGTTAACGTGGTTCAAAATAACAAGTTCGACGTATTTTAAAAACCCAAGCAATGAAGAGTAATTTATCAAACGTTTATTTAATGAGAACAGGGGAGAGCATTTCGTTTACGAGATGACCTTAGCGTCCGCTATGCCTACTGTTACGGTTCAGTCACACAATTCTTTCTCGTGTCCTTACAAAAATTCATAACTCCCGAGGACACCCAAAATCGGTAACACAGACAAACAATACCAACATGTTGACCTAGTTGGATGCTCACCTTTTCGTCGTAAACAATGAGCCGCCGTCTTCTACAAACCTTAACCTAAGCAAAAGAAGGCCGCAGTCACTATTTACCTCTGAGGAGACATTTTTACCCGGAAGCGGAAATATAAAAACGCAGAGAGGCGTGTAGGTGCGTACCGACGGAACGATCGGTTCCACGCATGCGCACTCGGAAAGACGCCATGTTGTTGAACGATAGGTCCCAGGTCATACAAGACTTAATGGCACAGTTGGATCAGCCTTTTCTGTTACGGCGAGTTACTGTGTGCAAAGCCGGCGAGGATGTCCGTGTTTATGCAGCCCCACGAGAGTATCTCGAGAGCGGAAAAATATCTCCAAATTAGGACAAAGATTTACGTGTGTGTGTATAATATCCTTTTTTATTTCTTAAATCCATATTCTTTTGTTTTTTGACTATTCATTTTTTAAATATATTTTTAAAATTAATATATTTATATATTTACAATCTACACATAAATATACAGTGTATAACATAATTGTGTGTGTATATATATATATATATATGACATTTAATTAAAAAACGAATAAAAAGGATGCATTTAAGAAGTAAAAAAGGACACTCAAATCAGGCCATTTAGAAAAGATAAGTAGTTTAAGAATACACAAAAAGAACTTAAACTAAATAAACATAGTTAATGCATGTGTATGTAAAGTTATATATTATTTAAATACAGTGATGCTGCAAACATACATATATTGCACAGGCCAATTTATATATATAACTGCCTTTAAATGCTCTCAAAAATTTTATATATATATATATATATATATATATATATATATATATACACACACACACACACACACACACACACATTTACAGCATTTAGCACAAACTGTCATCCAGACCGACTTCAATGTTTTCCTAAATTCAGTGACAGTCCCCCTGGAGCAAGTTGGGGTTAAGGGTCTTGCTCAGGGATCCAATGATGATGATGCCTGAGGTGGGACTTCGACCCGTGAGACCAGAGGCAAGTGTCCTAACTACTAGACCACCAACACCCTCATATATATGTACATGGCATTACGAACTCCATGAAATACCCGGATATTTTACATCTAAATTTGGCTTCCTCTGCCAGAAAACAAAAACTGGGCCGTCATTGGATCTTCCAGCCTGACGTGTCCAAAATTAACACAAAAATGGCTAGTTGACCGCAGAATCAAGCTTCTGCCATGGCCATCTCAGTCCCCTGAACCTCATTAAAGGCCAGTGTACTGAGCTGAAGAGGAGATTGCACAAGAGATGGCTTAGCACCCTGGATGGTCTGGAGAGATTCTGTAAAGAGGAATGGTCTCAGATTCCCTGTTTGGTATTCTCCAACCATAGAAAATGTTATAAGAATGTTAAAATGTTACACACACATTTAAAAATTACATTTTAAAATAAAATTTTAATTAAATAGTAAAAAACAAATAATAGACAAGAAATAAAAAAAAAACTTAAGAAATAAAAAAGGATATATACATATATATATATATATATATATATATATATATACATATATATATATATATATATATATATATATATATATATATATATATATATATACACACACACACAAGCATACATACATACAGTACACACAGACAGAGAAGAAACTGAACATCTATCTTTATGGATTACAGATGATTATATAAAAATTTGATGTCTATGCATTTATTCATTCTTTTAAGAACATAAGAACTATACAAACGAGAGGAGGCCATTCGGCCCATCAAGCTCGCTTGGGGAGAACTAAACTAATAGCTCAGAGTCGTTAAAATCTTATCTAGCTCTGATTTAAAGGAACCCAAGGATTCAGCTTGCACTACATTATCAGGAAGGCTATTCCATACTCTGACTACACGCTGTGTAAAGAAGTGCTTCCTTAAATCCAGCTTGAAATGTTCTCCCGCTAATTTCCACCTATGGCCACGAGTTTGTGTATTTAAACTAATGCTGAAGTAACTATTTGGTTGAACAGCATCCAAACCTGTTAGAATCTTATATACCTGGATCATGTCCCCCCTCAGTCTCCTTTGCTTGAGACTGAACAGATTTAGCTCAAGTAACCGTTCCTCGTATGACATTCCTCTAAGACCAGGAATCATTTTTGTGGCCCTACGCTGCACCTTTTCTAAGGCCACAATGTCCTTTTTAAGATATGGTGACCAAACCTGCACACAATATTCTAGGTGAGGTCTCACCAAGGAATTGTATAATCTTAGCATTACCTCCCTTGACTTAAACTCCACACACCTGGAGATATACCCCAACATCCTATTGGCCTTTTTTATTGCTTCCCCACACTGGCGAGAATGGGACATGGAAGCATCAACATACACACCAAGGTCTTTCTCATGATCAGCTACCTTTATTTCAGTGACACCCATGAAATACCTGTACTTTATATTTCTGCTCCCTAGATGGAGTACCTTACATTTATCGACGTTAAATTTCATCTGCCAGGTATCGGCCCAGTCACAAATTAAATCAAGATCCCGCTGTAGCTGCTGAGCCACTAATTCAGTATCTGCTACACCACCCACCTTGGTGTCATCTGCAAATTTCACCAGTTTACTGTATATATTGGTATCCATATCATTTATGTAAATTAGGAACAATAGTGGTCCTAAAATCGAACCCTGCGGTACCCCACTATGAACGCAAGCCCACTGTGACATTGTGCCTCTTATAACTACTCGCTGTTTCCTATCTGTTAACCAGTTATCAATCCAGGTCGCTACGGTACCTAAAATACCAGTCGCTTTGAGTTTAAGTAGGAGTTTAAGCACATTTGTATTATTGCATATTTTAAGCTGTTTCAACAAACTGTACTTTGTGTAATCCACTATAGGAGCCAAAAGTAATGACAGACCTGAAAACTGCAAGAAAATGGTACCAAGATCACCATGCACTCTTTGAGTCTCCTGTGGTCCTTCCCAGAATCCTCAGAATGGAGGATGGTGATGTGATTAGATCACTGGAGAAACTTAAAAATACTGCATATTACACTGAAGAAGAGAAAGATACCATCGTGTATCCCTTTTTATTTCAGTTTTCAAATGTTCAAGACATGCATTTGTTTTTAGAAAACACAGCCGACAAGGGCTTAATCGTGTTTTGTTGTTTAGTGTAGTAGGTTCACTGTACAGTACATTGTTATTGTCACAACCGATCGTTCAGACCTCATTTACCTCGTGTGAATCCCGCTTGTTACCAGCTTTCCTGTTTGATCTTGTGTATTTGTGTTGTAGTTCATTCCCCAGATCTGTCGTTGTTGCTACGTGCCTTGTTCCCTGTGATTCCCTTTTTACCCTGATTAAACCCTGTTTATTGGCATTCACGGCTCCCTTCGCCTGCTTCTCCGCATCCGATGTCATTTATTTTATATATTAGTCATATATATGCATCTGTTTTTAGTGAAAAATTCTTAATCACTGATTGCAGTACTGTAAATTACTGTATATTTTCAAAGATCTGTTATTTGTATATAGCCATTTTATAAAGTAGTTCATATATTTAAGTGTTTTATACTGTATTCTGTTGACATCCTGTTGGGTTTGAATAGAATTAGAATTAGAACTAGAATAGTAGTTTTTCTTGTAGAAATTTAATTCTCATCGGCTCCTTAGAAAAAAATTGTTTAACATAGTAAAAATATTGTATTATGGCCAGTACCAAAGCACAACATTTTACTGGCAAACGTTTATTTAAATTAGGAAATTATACAACTATTTCAACTTCACATTATATTATTGTCTTCACAATGTAATAAAAAATATATTTTTTTTTATTAAAAAATGACTGACTTCGTGATATGTTTACATAATATTGAGGTATGTATTAATGTATCATATATAGTGTAGTACACGGTAAGAAAGTTCTAATTAGCTATTTAGGCACACTAGACTCTAAATCTATGTTGGAACACTGGACTCTAGACAACGTTATTAAAATGATGTTATTCGCACATATCTTGGGTAAAACAAATACGTTTTGTCAATAACCTATAACGCACAAAATGTTAGATTATGACTAGATTATGAGTTTCCGTATAAACATTTAAATACTGACATTATTAAAGTACAATATTTGACGGCATAAATATGGCACAAGAAAATAATGATTAAAAGTGCATATTAGCTATAGTCTGATGTCTCACAATCACACATACAGCAGCACTACATTTATTTACACACATATGTACAACTATATTGTTCAGGTTTGAGACGGATTCCATCGTTTAAACAGAAATTACATATTGGGGTTTGTCAAGACGGATTTGTCCACAGGACGGATTGTTTGTTTGTCTCTTGGAAAAAATAATCTCACTCCAAATCTGCTGAAATATAAAGCAACAACACACAACAGCGTGTTCATAGAGGCAGCCATGTTTGAACGCGAGATCGTCACCTCGGAATTTCCGGATAATCTGTCGTTTTAACGGAAATGACGTAGGGGCTTGAGAGTGGAAGGGGCTTGACAGAGGACACGCGCTGTCAGGCCCCTTCTGCAGCCAGACACTCCTGGAAGCAATGGGCTCTTACGATCCTCATGTGTGTCACGCCCCCCTGATTATCACGTGTGCTTTCCCGATCATACCCAGCTGTACCTTGTTATTTTGCTCTGTCTTGTCTGAGTCTATGTCTTGCCTTAGTTCTTTGTCCGTCATTGATGTTAGTCGATGTCCGATGTTTCCTGTTTGCCTAATAAATCTCCGTTTTCCCCGACTATCGGCTGCTTGCGTGCTTCCTGCCTTGCCTGCCCGTGCGATCATCCGCCTTCACAGCGAAACCTGACAGAATGACGGACCGAAAGAAAGGAGCACCTTCCGTGACCGAGGACGAGTACCTCGGTCTCGTCGACCAGGTGCTGTTCTGGATCGCCCAGCCTGGCATCCAGGACGATCCCAGGACGTGGGATCTGGTGCGCCAGAGCCGGGACATTTTGGAGGGGCTGTGCTTCGAGGAGGGAAGAAGAAGCGGGCGATCGCCGGGGGCGTGCACTCTCGTCCCTGCTTCTCTTCCTGGTGGTGATCGGGAGTGCTTCCCGATCACCTCGGAGGTCACCACAGCCGCTAAGCAGCCTGCACAGGCGGCTTCCCCCTTCCAGGGAGCGCGCCCCATCGCAGTGCAGCTACCGCCGCCCCTCGAGCGGTATTTCCACCGGCCGGAGCGACCCAGAGGTTTGAGGCAACAGTGCTAACCACTGCATCACCATGCCGCCCTGCATTTCAGATATCTATAATTCAATTCTTACTTGTACAAATGGGCATTAGCGACATCTGTAATTCTACTCTTGCTAGTGTAACCCTAGTTTCTTGATAACTGGGTAACGTGTGCCAGTCTCTCTCTCTTGGGTTGTGTGTAACAAGCGGGCTACAGTTCCTTTTACAATCGTTTTTAATAATCACCGCCCGGCAATACAGTACCTTACAACTTTTTCCAGCCGCGCTCCAACCTTCCTTCACGCACTTTTCTCTAAACTGTCCCCCTGTGTACCAGGGCAGATAGGAACTAATAATACAGTTAACTAAGGGAACATACTGAACCTTAATATAACACATGTAAATATAACTGAAATAATAGAGTACTGTAACTGATAATAAATAAAATTATTAAATCTGATCATTCAACATAAAATTTTAGTGTAAAATAAATATACAGTATATTAACCTTAATAAAATTACTGCAAAGCATATAATAATATACAACATAAATCAGGGGCATACACTATATATAAAAATATAATGTGCACAGCAACTACGGTTACACTAGTAAGTCCCCAATCATCTGTATGGCGGTTTTTGTTTGAGAGGGCAACAATTCCATTTCAGGTATCTCAAATGTGAATTCTAGTTATCTGAAATTACATTCGTACTAGTAACAGTTCCCTTTTTAGATATATGAAGTTTAATTATTACTAGTCACAATGTCTAATTTACCTATGCAAAACGCAAAACGGTTTAAAAATATCAGTAATGTAATTACACACGTGGACAAAGTTGTTGGTACCCTTCAGTCAATGAAAGAAAAACTCACAATGGTCACAGAAATAACTTTAATCTGACAAAAGTAATAATAAATAAAAATTCTATGAAATTTAACTAATAAAAGTCAGACATTGATTTTTAACCATGCTTCAACAGAATTAATAATAAAAAAAAAACTCATGAAACAGGCCTGGACAAAAATGATGGTACCCCTAACTTAATATTTTGTTGCACAACCTTTTGAGGTAATCACTGCAATCAAACGATTCCTGTAACTGTCAATGGGACTTCTGCACTTCTCAGCAGGTATTTTGGCCCACTCCTCATGAGCAAACTGCTCCAGTTGTCTCAGGTTTGAAGGGTGCCTTTTCCAGATGGCATGTTTCAGCTCTTTCCAAAGATGCTCAATAGGATTGAGGTCAGGGCTCATAGAAGGCCACTTTAGAATAGTCCAATGTTTTCCTCGTAGCCATTCTTGGGTGTTTTTAGCTGTGTGTTTTGGGTCATTGTCCTGTTGCAAGACCCATGACCTGCGACTGAGACCAAGCTTTCTGACACTGGCCAGCACATTTCTCTCTAGAATCCCTTGATAGTCTTGAGATTTCATTGTACCCTGCACAGATTCAAGACACCCTGTGCCAGATGCAGCAAAGCAGCCCCAGAACATAACAGAGCCTCCTCCATGCTTCACAAAAACATGTTCTTTTCTTGATATGCTTCATTTTTCCGTCTGTGAACATAGAGCTGATGTGCCTTGGCAAAAAGTTCAATTTTTGTCTCATCTGTCCATAGGACATTCTCCCAGAATCTTTGTGGCTTGTCCACATGTAGTTTGGCAAATTCCAGTC
Organism: Brienomyrus brachyistius; assembly: GCF_023856365.1. Classification (NCBI taxonomy): domain Eukaryota; kingdom Metazoa; phylum Chordata; class Actinopteri; order Osteoglossiformes; family Mormyridae; genus Brienomyrus; species Brienomyrus brachyistius. The sequence continues at coordinate 1,377,695 of NW_026042331.1, forward strand.
TGGCTTTTTTATGACTTGTTTTCAACAATGGTGTCCTCCTTGGTCGTCTCCCATGAAGTCCACTTTGGCTCAAACAACGACGGATGGTGCGATCTGACACTGATGTTCCTTGAGCTTGAAGTTCACCTTGGATCTCTTTAGAAGTTTTTCTGGGCTCTTTTGTTACCATTCGTATTATCCGTCTCTTTGATTTGTCATCAATTTTCCTCCTCCATCCAATATTCTTCTATATTTTTGTTCTTTGAGGAAGACACTGTAAGCAAATGCAAATTCATTCTAAATAACCATTTATTCTTTGATATATTGCCATCTGAAAATGGTCACAGGTGAGAAATCCCCCCACAGGACCCCCTACTTCGGGGGCGTGGTTGACTGTGTAGATAGTTAGAATGAATTTGCATTTGCTTACAGTGTCTTCCTCAAAGAACAAAAATATAGAAGAATATTGGATGTAGGTGTGGTGGTGACCCCACAGCTTGGGGTCAAAATCCGAAAAAAGTGAACCAAAAACTGATTTTTGCAGGTCCATAACTTTGAAGTGCTTCCCCTGAGCTTAATTTTAATACCAGATTCGGGGTACCATACCCTACTTCGGATATAACTAGATATAACTATCTCAACTCAACTCCTTCAATATAAACTCCCAGGGTCAAATATGACATTTTCAAGTCTTACGTTCAGCTGCCAAGAGGTCATTTTTGAGAAAATGGTGTGTTGCACTGAGAACAGAGACTGCATGTTGCATCTCTGTGATGATTGCCCAGATTTTACACCAGATTCTAAAAGAGCAGGGAACAGTAGGCCAGGAGAGCAATTTTCAGCTCTCTAGCATGCTTAGAAACGAAGATATGGTCTCCTGAAAACCCTTACAAATGACATGCGCGATTCGCGAGTGCAAAAAAGGGGGCGTGGCACCCAAATTTGAAAGGGCCATAACTTTGGACTGCTTCAGAATTTCTCAATAAAACTTGGGGAATTTTCAGTGTTCTCTATAAGGATCAAAATATCAAGTTTTCATCAAAATCAGGAATGATGCCCATGGAACTTTTCTGGATATTGGTTGATTTGGCACGGACTGACCCTAAATCTAGATTTTATTTAGCAAGTATACAGTTTTTCACAATGATCCGGTGACCCCCAAAAATTATCTCATGACCCCCAGGTTCAGAAAGGCTGTACTATAGAGTATGAGTGCATATTAACCCAGATTCGGTATAACAGACCCGACAGGCAATCTTGGTCTTATTTACTACTCTCTCTTCAGTGCTGGTGTACTTCATTGAACCAAAATGTTCCCAAACCTGCCTGACTGTAACCACAACTATTGCAGTATGTGTAATTAGCACAATGTTTAACTATATGTGAATTTATGTTCCGCCTGTGCCAATAAAAGTACTCATTTGTTTCATTGTGCATACCAAAACGAAAAAGATGTTCCAAACGGTACGTGATGAATACATGTCGTTACAACCCTAGTTTAGACATATTATTGCTAGCCCACCTGCAATATCTATCCATCCATCCATTTTCCAAACCGCTTATCCTACTGGGTTGTGGGGGGTCCGGAGCCTATCCCGGAAGCAATGGGCATGAGGCAGGGAACAACCCAGGATGGGGGACCAGCCCATCGCAGAGCACACTCACACACCTTTCACTCACACAGGCATTCCTATAGCAAATTTGGCAACTCCAATTAGCCTCAGCATGTTTTTGGACTGTGGGGGGAAACCGGAGTACCAGGAGGAAACCCCATGACGACATGGGGAGAACATGCAAACTCCACACACTTGTGATCCAGGCGGAGACTCGAACCCGGGTCCCAGAGGTGTGAGGCAACAGTGCTAACCACTGCACCACCATGCCGCCCCCCCACCTGCAATATATGGAGGATTTTTTCTGACATATCTTGAATTGATGAGTCATATATATCTTTTATATATGTCAATTCATTGTCCAATAAATACATCAGACAATTAGAAATACGTCGGACCTCACTTTCTTTCATGAACAGAAATCAAAGGGAATGAACACTCCCGCTGTGCTTTCACAGACCACTCAGTGCAGACCTAATTTGCATGCTGAAATCCTTCAAATCATCAGACTTTGCAAGTAATCCTTCAATAAATCTTACAATATATCATTCATTAAATGTCTCAATAAATAATGAAATATAAATTGCATGAAGTTTTGCAATAATAAATGGAACTATTTATTAACATACTAAATTATTGATGTATTGATTGGACAATAGATAGATTGACACATTTAACTAAAGATGTATCACAAAAAATCCTCTGCAGCAACAGCTTTAACATATATCATCAGCATACCTGTTACAGTTGGATTCCTTGCTATTTTGTAATTATTAATATTCGTAATCATTTGGGTTTGTACTGCAGCTACGTAATTCATATATGTAATTGAATTATATATGGATTTTAATGTTTGTGAGTGAAAGATTCAAAAGAATAGTCCTAGAAAAAACACAGCCTTAGAGTCAGTTGGGAGGTGAGTTACTCCTGTTTGGCAAGCAAGACTTTTTCTCCTTCCTGGGCCCAATTTTGACACACTTGCTTCAGCAGCTGATTTGCAACAATTTACCAGCTGGGGATTAGGTTAGTGTTTACCAGCCTTAAGTTGGTCCTATATGCATATGAAAATAGGGTTGCAAGAACATGGCTAAATATGTTGTATTTTGTAGCAGAATAAGAAATTATACTGGATCTCTGTTGATGCCTGCTGTGTTTGAATTAGTTTGGATGATAGAATGTTAAAATTTTCCCAGAGTCAGTAAACATGCCATGAGTTAACTGGCAGCGCATCAGTGATTGGTAGAGAGCGAACTACAGTAAAATGATGTGGAATTCTAAAGAATGATAATTCTTCCTAATATCAGCACTCTAACCACATATATTTAAGTACCATTCAGACTTTATACATGAAGCCTGGCAAAAGCAGGCAGCCTTTACGGACACATGAGAAATTATATTTACATTTTTTCTAAAATGTATGGTAATTTGTATCAAAATTGTAACTAATCATTAAAAATTAACTGACTATAAGTATATATGACTATACTATACACTACGTAGTGCAGGACAGTTACACTTATTTTTGCATTGTTCATTGATTTTGCATATTCATGCAGGTCATACAGGTTCATACAGCTGCTTTTTTGTTACATTATTTTTACACTACAGAGACTTAAACTGTGCCTTACTGGCATTTAAACTCAGAATCTCTCGAGTCGCCTTTGGGAACAAGCTGAGTCATGTGATTTGACATCTGTCACACACTGGATAACCTGTTACAGTTTTCTTCTACATATCCCATACAGGGGGATGGCATGGTGGTGCAGTGGTTAGCACTGTTGTCTCACATCTCTGAGACCATCCATCCATCTTCTGAAACTGCTTCTCCATTTCAGGGCCACAAGGGGCTACGGAGCTGGACACAAATCCAGGATGGGGCGCCAACCCATCACAGGACACACTCACCATTCACTCACACCTACAGGTAATTTGGTAGTTTGAGTTAGCCTCAGCATGTTTTTGGACTGGGGAGGGAAACCCCACGATGACATGGGGAGAACATGCAAACTCCACACATGGAACCCTGGCAGAAACTCAAACCCAGGTCCCAGAGGTGTGAGGCGACAGTGCTAACCACTGCATCACTGTGCCACCTGCCCCTGGGAACATACTACGGTTAATTGGAGTTACCAAATTCACCATACTGTAGGTGTGAATGGTGCACGCAGGCAGGCACAGAGGGACGCGTGCATGCACACTGACAAGCATGCACACAGGCACAGAAGCACGCAGGCAGACACGCACACACACAGGCACAAACATTGGCATGCAAGCACCCAGGCCCAAATACAGGCACAAACACGCAGGCAGGCACACAACCACACAGGCAGTCACTTACACAGGCACGCATGCACACACACAAGCACAAACGCACACACATACTCAGGCACGCACACAGGCAAACACACACCACGCATGCAGCCATGCAAGCACACAAGGAACACATAAAATCACAAACGCAGGCATGCAAACACACAAGCACACAGGTCAGCAACAAGGCATGCACGCACACAGGCAGTCACGCACAGGCACACAAGCACACAGGAATGCAGGCACACACAAAGGGACAGAGTCACACACACAAGCAAGCAGGCACACAGGCAAGCACACACGCAACCATGCATGCATATACCAAGGCATGCACGCATGTACTCAAGCAAACACTCAAACAAGCACGCACACAGGTAGACACACACACAGACATACACGCACACAGGCACACAAGCAGGAATGCACACAGTCAGGCAAGCACACAGGCACGCACGCATACAGACAAGCACACAGGCACGTACACAGGCATGCACGCAGACACACACACAGGCACGCACACACATAGGCACGCACAGACACAGGCACACCTGCATGCAAACACATAGGCACAGACACAGGCATGCATGCACAGAGGCAGGCACTCACGCAGGCAGGCACACACACACACACAAGCACGCGCAGAGGCACCCATGCACGCAAGCACACAAGCATGCACATAGGCACATGTGCATGCAAAAACACAAGTACGGACACAGGCACGCATGCACGCAAGCACAGGCATGCACAGAGGCAGGCACTCACGCAGGCACATACACAAGAAAGCACGCAAGCACGCACACGGGCACGAATGCACACATGCACTCAGGCACACAAACGCACGCACACATGCGCACACACACATGCAGACACGCAAGCGACACAGGCAGGCACACACTCCAGCAGGGACGCACTCAGGCAGGGACGCACACAGGCAGGCAGGCATGCACGGTTACAGGCATGCACACAGGCGCATACACAGGCAGGAACACAGACACAAACACAAAGGCACGCACATAAGCACACAGACAGGTAGGCACTTACTCAGGCATGCACGGATGCACACAGTCAGGCATGCACTCATGCAAGCACGCATGCACACAGAAACTCTGCAAAAACTGTTTCTAAGCCATGTGTCCTTAACCCAGGACTTCCAAACATAAGCAAAACACAATTACATTATTAGTCGTTATTATTAGCATTAGTAAGATTCCCCTTTCCCTCCGGGTACTCCGGTTTCCCCCCACAGTCCAAAAACATGCTGAGGCTAATTGGAGTTGCTAAATTGCCCATAGGTGTGCATGTGTGAGTGAATGGTGTGTGAGTGTGCCCTGCGATGGGCTGGCCCCCCATCCTAGGTTGTTCCCTGCCTCATGCCATTGCTTCCGGGATAGGCTCCGGACCCCCCGCGATCCAATAGGATAAGCAGCTTGGAAAATGGATGGATGGGAAGATTCCCCTTACATTGCATAATAGGTAAGAAATAAATGGATGTAGAGTGTTACGTGCCGTAAGGTTTGGGGGGGGGTTGTCCTGATTGTTGTTCGGCTGCCTTCGTCTCCGCCTCCCGGACCTGGCCACGCCCCGAGCCTCGACGCTACTTCCGCGTTTGTGAGTTGAAAAGGCCGGCGCGGGAGAGTAGCGGGAGCTCTGCTCATAGTTGGTTTTTGCTGTATTGGTTTGCTTGTGTTCTTGTGATTTATCGTGTATGACAGTTTTTGGTTTTCCGGTTTTCGTCTCTTGCCTTATCCCTCTGTACCTTTGCCTTTGGTTTTGACTGCTTTCTGGTTTATGATCTATTGCCTTCCTCCTGACTCCTCTCTTGCTTCGCCCCTCGGATACTGTGTTTCGGCTTTGGTGTTCTGTATGTCCGTTTCTGTTAAGTGCGTAGGGAGTGACGGCTGTTTTGGTTTGCGTACGTGTTGCTTATTCTGTGTTTTGGTTAGGGAGTTAGGATTAGTCTGTGTCATTTTCTTTTCGTTTAGAGTTAGCTTAGTTTGGGACGTATTCGTTAGTGGTGTTTTGTTTATTGTTTTGCCGGTGTCACTCCCGAAGTCTGTTGCCCTATTGTGTGTGAAGGTCTTTGTGAATAAACATAAAAAAATACAAAAAAAGATCCCTTTGTGTCCCGTGTTCCCTTTTCCCATACCCTGGTTGTCTCGTTTTCCCCTCTCCTTTCCCTTTACCTTTCTGGCGGTCCTCAACCCTAGACTGAGGATCGTAACAGAAATTGGGGGCTCGTCCGTTCCTTTCTTTTTTCTGGTGTTTGCCTGGCGGTTTATTTTGTGTGGGGGGGTGTGTGGTTGTGTAGTGGAAATGGCTCGGTTCGATCTCGTTGCTTTCACCCTCTACCCCACACTCGAACAGTTTGATAAGTGCCGTAAGGACGATCTGCTAGGAATAGCAGACTTCTTTAATGTTTCGGTCCCCGCTGAAGCCTCTAAGCGGGTTATAAAGCAAGCGTTGCAGGACGAGCTGATTCGGCAGGGTATCCTACCCGAGTTAGGCGGCTCGCCGAGTGTTGCACCCACTCCCGTACCGTTGACAGCTACGGCGGAAGCCGGCAGCGTTGATCTGGGAACAGGGATCCGCATGGATCTCGGCGATCCACGCTCAGCCAGGGAGGATCTGCTGCTGACAATTCGACTTAGGGAGCTGGAACTGGAGATTAAAAGGCAGGAGTACCAGGCTCAGTTACTCCGTGTCCGGGAAGTGGAGGTTGAAGCTGACAAGGAGGTGGCACTGCGCAGAATGGGTATGGGTGAACAAAAACCTGTTCCCCTTCCGCGTCGAGTACAATCACCACGTACAACCCCTCAAGCCGACCTGCCCGCCCGTGACCAGGCTGATGCCCCAGACGCTCCTCGGTCTAGCCTTCGTTCTCCCTCAGGTTCACCAGTCTCCCAGGAAATTGGAGGTAGAAATTCTGACTTTGATGTTAGTCGCCATATCGCTCTTGTTCCTGTGTTTCGGGAGAATGAGGTGGATGCTTACTTCGCTATGTTTGAGAAGATTGCTACGACCTTGAACTGGCCTAGACATTTGTGGTCATTGCTTCTGCAGTGCAAGTTAGTGGGGAAAGCTCAGGAAGTTTGCTCGGCTCTGGCGTTAGCCCAGAGTCTTGATTATGACATTGTTAAGGCTACCGTATTAAGGGCGTATGAATTAGTACCTGAGGCTTACCGGCAGAATTTCCGGAAGCTGGTTAAAACCGCCAGCCAAACCCATGTTGAGTTTGCCCGTGAGAAAGCTTTGTTGTTTGACAAGTGGTGTGCTGCGTGTGGTGTTACCAACTTTGAGCAACTCAAGGAACTATTGCTGTTAGAGGAATTTAAAAATTGTGTTCATGATCGGGTAGTAGTATACTTGAATGAACAAAAGGTAACATGTTTAGCTTTAGCTGCTACTCTGGCTGATGAATTTATTCTGACCCATAAGACTGTGTTTACCCCAACCCCTTTGCCTCGCAAACTCGGTTCCCGTCCTGTGATATCCTCTCCTTCGTCCGCTTCTTATTCACCACCTGTAGAGAAAAGAGAGTGTTTTTATTGCCATGAGGTGGGTCACATAATTTCTGTTTGTCCCGCTCTTAAACGTAAAGAGACCCGTGCAGCGACCAGAAAGGTGCAGATCGCAGCTCGTGTTAATGTATTACCGACATGTGAAACTGTTGAACCTACCTTCCAGCCATTTGTGTTTCCTGGTTCTGTGTCGCTCGGTGAAGACGGGGTACGTCACCCGGTAACTATCCTACGGGATACGGGAGCGGCCCAGTCTTTCGTAATTGAAGGAATTTTACCTTTAGATGGTACCACTTACTGTGGCACCGACGTACTAGTGCAAGGTATCGATCTGTGTGTGGCTGCGGTTCCGTTGCATACTGTATATTTATGTACTCCTGATTTCTCCGGACTTGTGCGTGTTGCGGTCCAGTCCCAGCTACCTGTTCCAGGGGTCACGTTCATTCTGGGGAATGACATTACGGGGAAAAGGATCGTTCCCCTTCCTGAAGTTGCCCCAGAGCCGGAGATCTGCGCCGATGACGTTGCGGCGGAACTGCCCCAGGTGTTCCCGGCTTGTGTGCTGACACGGGCCCAGCAGCGCAAGTTCGCCGACGTTCAGCTGGCTGAGACATTTATGTCCGACCCAACACCTTCGACTTGTGACTCGGACTCCCTGGTCTCCGTGGAACCTGCTGTGTCCCCTGAGGTCCCTTCCACTACGGGCGCTTTGACCAAGGCACAGGCGGAGGATTTGTCATTGGAAGCGTGTCGTACCTCCGCTGTGAACAAGAAAGAATTAAAGAACCACCCCACAGCCTATTTCTACCGCAACCAGGTATTAATGAGGAAATGGACCCCTCCGGACTCGCCTTTTGAGTGGGCTACTGTATTTCAGGTGGTAGTCCCTGGGTTATATCGGGATTATGTGTTGTCTCTCGCTCATGACCACCCGTGTTCGGGGCATCTTGGAATTAGAAAAACCTTAAATCGACTCTTAGCATATTTTTTTTGGCCAGGTGTTAACACGGACGTGAAGAGATATTGTAAAACCTGTCGTGTGTGTCAGCTGGTAGGTAAACCGAACCAAGCTATTGTACCGGTTCCATTACATCCGGTACCGGCTATTGGCGAACCTTTTGAGCGTGTGTTGATCGATTGCGTAGGTCCATTGCCAAAAACTCGTTCGGGTAACATGTATTTGTTCACCCTCATGTGTGCCGCCACTCGTTTCCCGGAAGCTATTCCTGTCCGTAGTCTCCGGACTCCCGTCATAGTAAAGCAGTTAATTAAGTTCTTCACTACTTTTGGGCTGCCTAAGTGTGTGCAATCCGACCAAGGCACGAACTTCATGTCGAAGTTATTCGCACAAGTTGTTCGCGAGCTAGGAATACGTCATACCGTCTCCAGCGCCTATCACCCTGAGAGCCAAGGGGCGCTGGAGCGTTTCCATCAAACCTTCAAAAATATGCTTCGTACCTTTTGTTTAGATGCAGGGAGAGAGTGGGATGAGGGAGTGCCCCTTCTACTTTTTGCAATACGCGATGCTGTCCAAGAATCGACCGGGTTTAGTCCTGCTGGACTTGTCTTTGGCCACACTGTTCGAGGTCCCCTGAAGGCGTTACAGGAGCAGTGGTTATCCCCCGATGCGTCCTCCTCTACGCAGGATGTGTCCAAGTTTGTGAAATCCCTTCGGGACCGGATGTCTACAGCTAGGGAATTGGCTCGACAGTCTCTGGGAATAGCACAGAAGAAAATGAAAGGGCAATTTGATAAGTCTGCAAAACCCCGGTGTTTAAAACCTGGTGATCGTGTCTTGGTCCTTCTCCCGTTGCCCGGTTCCTCCCTTTGCGCCCGATTCTCAGGTCCATATGTTGTACTAGAAAGGCTTAGCCCCACCAACTATGTTGTAGAGACCCCAAACCGTAGGAGGAAGACTCGCGTGTGCCACATAAATATGTTGAAACCGTACCTTGATCGCTCGGTCCCCGTCCCCTCGCCTACTTCTGTTCCGGTCCCCGCTCCTGTGGGCGTCGTGTCTCTCAGTAAGTACTCGCCAGAGACTGATGACTTACACCTCGGTAGGAATTGTCTCCCCTGTGCTCGCCTTCCTAACTCAGAGGCTCTGCAAAACCTTACGTCCCGGCTCAGCCACTTACCTGGGTCAGCCCAAACTGACATTTTGTCCCTAGTAGATCGCTTCCGACCCCTGTTCGCTGATACCCCTTCGCGTACCCCTGCTGGAGAACATGATATCGACGTTGGTGATCACGCTCCCGTTAAGCAGCATCCCTACCGGGTCAACCCCCGGAAGAGAGCTGTGTTATCTCGAGAGACCGCTTACCTGGTAGAGACGGGTCTTGCTGTTCCCAGCAATAGTCCTTGGTGTTCCCCGTGCCTGCTTGTTCCCAAACCGGATGGGACGTTCCGGTTCTGCACGGATTATCGGAAGGTTAATGCCGTGACTCGTCCAGATGCTTACCCCCTGCCTCGTATGGAAGACTGTGTTGACCGTATCGGTTCTGCAAAATACGTGACTAAGTTGGACCTATTAAAGGGCTATTGGCAAGTTCCACTGACCCCCCGTGCTTCAGAGATTTCCGCGTTCGCTACCCCTGACACCTTCCTCCAATATACAGTCATGCCCTTCGGATTACGGAATGCCCCAGCCACCTTCCAGCGGCTGATGCATAAAGTATTATGTGGTGTCCAAAATTGTGAGGCTTACCTAGATGATGTGGTGATTTATTCCGACTCGTGGGAACAGCATGTGAGTTCCCTTGAACAGGTGTTTGTTCGGTTACAAAAGGCTTCGCTGGTGCTCAATCTCGAAAAATGTGAATTCGGACAGGGCAGGGTCAGCTATTTGGGGAAATTAGTGGGTCGAGGCGAGGTTAAGCCCCTGGACATAAAAGTCCAGGCTATTCGTTTATTCCCCGTTCCGAAGACGCCGCGAGAGCTGAAGCGGTTCCTCGGGATGGCAGGGTATTACCGTTGTTTCTGCCGAAATTTCTCAGAGGTTGTCATGCCCCTTACTCACTTGCTTCGTAAGGGGGTGCCATTTGTGTGGTCCCCAGACTGCCAGAGTGCTTTCGATTCTGTGAAAATGTTGCTCAGTAGTTCCCCCGTCCTAGCTGCCCCCGACTTTGCCAAACCGTTCAAGTTAGAAGTAGATGCCAGTGGATTGGGTGCTGGTGCCGTCCTCCTGCAGGAAGACAGTCACGGGTTGAACCATCCTATATGCTACTTCTCCAAGAAATTTCTAAAACACCAGTTAGCGTATAGCACAATCGAGAAAGAAGCCCTAGCCCTCCTTTTAGCTTTACAGCATTTTGAAGTATATGTAGGGGACAGTGCTCGTCCGGTAGTGGTGTATACAGACCACAATCCTTTGGTTTTCCTCGCTCGGATGTGTAACACTAACCAGCGGTTAATGCGTTGGGCTCTCATTATCCAAGCGTTTAATTTAGAGATCGTACATAAAAAAGGGGTCACTAATCTCGTGGCTGACGCCCTCTCCCGAGCCTGATTCCGGTTCTTCCTGTCTATTAGTTACTTGTTATTTATTTTGTATGCCCGCAGTTATGGAGGATTGCAAACACCTGGCAGGTTCGCTCTTGTGTGGGGGGGTGTTACGTGCCGTAAGGTTTGGGGGGGGGTTGTCCTGATTGTTGTTCGGCTGCCTTCGTCTCCGCCTCCCGGACCTGGCCACGCCCCGAGCCTCGACGCTACTTCCGCGTTTGTGAGTTGAAAAGGCCGGCGCGGGAGAGTAGCGGGAGCTCTGCTCATAGTTGGTTTTTGCTGTATTGGTTTGCTTGTGTTCTTGTGATTTATCGTGTATGACAGTTTTTGGTTTTCCGGTTTTCGTCTCTTGCCTTATCCCTCTGTACCTTTGCCTTTGGTTTTGACTGCTTTCTGGTTTATGATCTATTGCCTTCCTCCTGACTCCTCTCTTGCTTCGCCCCTCGGATACTGTGTTTCGGCTTTGGTGTTCTGTATGTCCGTTTCTGTTAAGTGCGTAGGGAGTGACGGCTGTTTTGGTTTGCGTACGTGTTGCTTATTCTGTGTTTTGGTTAGGGAGTTAGGATTAGTCTGTGTCATTTTCTTTTCGTTTAGAGTTAGCTTAGTTTGGGACGTATTCGTTAGTGGTGTTTTGTTTATTGTTTTGCCGGTGTCACTCCCGAAGTCTGTTGCCCTATTGTGTGTGAAGGTCTTTGTGAATAAACATAAAAAAATACAAAAAAAGATCCCTTTGTGTCCCGTGTTCCCTTTTCCCATACCCTGGTTGTCTCGTTTTCCCCTCTCCTTTCCCTTTACCTTTCTGGCGGTCCTCAACCCTAGACTGAGGATCGTAACAAGAGAAGAAACATGTTTACAATTTAAAGTATTGTAGAGATGCTGTAAGTATGTATGTGAAGGGTTCAATGGGGCTAATCCCAAAATGATTAAAAACAATTTGACAAATTCAAATAGGAGGCTGAGAAGGATGTTCAGCTTCAGCCATCGTGGTTGGGAGTGGGGTCTAATGTATGGAAGTAAATTAATGACAAAAGTCGTTGATGAAAAAAAACACGTTGAATTACACATTATTGATGCTTTGAATTTTTGGGGACTGTAATTTAATATGTGTATACATTTAAACATTGAACATTTCAACTGAAGACATTTCAATTGTAATTTCATTGCTTAAATATTCAGTACAAAAATATTCGGCTTCCAAAATTCAATTCCAAAACATACGTATTTTAAAGTGCATGTTTATAATTCAACCACATGAATTCAGTTAATTTAATATCGCCTCAAAATAAATTTGAAAAGAAGAAATTCAGTTGAAAATATTCCATGTGTTTTATTCGCATCTTTATTATTCAAGCAGTAATATTCAGTCGTCTTATTTGCGCTTTACAATATTCAGTCCCGTTATTTTCGCTGTTTCAAATACGCTGCCAGAATTTCAGTGGTTTAAAATACGGTCCGAAATTCAACCCTCTACATCCGGGACCAACAGGATGACTAATAGACTGCTGGTAGAGTTCGTCTAATTGCTGTCCAAAATGGAGCAAGCGGGAAATACAAGTACTGATTGACTTGGCAGCAGATTTTTGTTGATTGTGTTATTTGTTTCTTGTCGTTTACTAGTCAATCCGATAACTTATTGCGCCCCCAAGTAATAGGTTTTTATGTAAGTAATTCGCTAGCTGCATTAATTATCACCAAACTTATCTTGCTAACGTAAGATGCCTGCAGGCACCTACAAGGTCCGCTAGCTTGCAAGCTGGCCAGCTAGGTAGTTGGGATGGGATAGTACTCGACTTGGAGAGTAACAGGTCGGCGATGTCTGCGATGACACCAGAAGGGACAGCATTCAGCTGGAATTAATTGTCTACAACTTCTATTGCCAAATCCAAAATTTCCATTTCAAATGCTGTTTCAAAAGCCTGTTCTCTAAGCTCCTCCACTTCGACTTCTCCAATTTGTACCTCTACAATTTCAAAATGAACATTACCTTGATCTAAATGTTCAAGATTAAACTGGCAGAGTTTGCCAGTCTACCAGTACAGCTCCTATCTTCAGCCTGTCTCGGTGGTCGTCTACAGGCTTTATAAAGACTGTCCTTTCCTTTAACACAAAGGCCTCCAACCCATGCACATCTAACCCCTTATCCCTCCCAGGTTGGTTGGTGGGTGGAGTTACTGAGGAGCACTCTTCTTCTTCACCCCAGCAGATGATCTCATCCCACTTGTTGGTGTTTGACACGATGGAACCATCAGCCTGGTCAAAGGGTGATTCTGCTGGGGAGCACAGCTCTTCCTCATCTCCCCAGTCAATCACCTCCCCCCACTTGTCCCATGTTTCCCAGTACTGGTCACCACTCCAGCTGACAGCTTTCGCCATTCATCTGATTCTGAATGAGGAAAAACAACATACAGGCAATACAATGGAGCTGTCAGTCACTCCTGGCACATGGAATACAGTTCTGCACTGACACCTTCGCAATGAACAACTGCATTATAGCATAAGAAACTAGTTAACTTTCACATAATATTTAGATATAATCAAGACAGAAGCCTGGAACAATTTAAAATTTTACTAAATGGCAATATGCTGATTTTAGTCACCAAACAAACTTTGCAGGTCTTGCTGTTTGTGTTTGTTGCAATATAGCTGCCCTCTCCTGGTCTGGTGGAATATCACTGCTGTAGGCAGCACTGACCAGCATTCTGACGAGTTGAGCTACCTATCTAGACATGCTATCGAGCCTTTATGCGCATGTGCAGTTCCACCTATTGGGGGTTAGGGTTAGGGCTATCGATTAGCACTACAGTGGTAGCCTAAGTTGACAAAGTAGCTCAACTTGACAGAACACCGGAACCATCCGCATCCACATGTTACATGAAAGGGACACGAACGCGCACGTGGAAAAGTGAAATATCAACTAGACTTTACGTATACAATTTAAACATAATTAACATAGTAGCCCAGAACAATATTCACTTTATTTAATAGCAATATACTGATTTTACTCACGAAACATGTTTTAATATACATGAATGACAGATACTGTCGCGATTCGTGGTGGACAGATAAGGCGAACGGGCAGGCGGGCAGGAAGGACCAGGCAGGAAGGCGGAATACGGGACATTTTAAAAGAATTAATGAAGGGTAAGGGCAGGACGGAACACTGGCATCGACAAACATCATACGCAGACTAACATCAATGACAGACCAAGGACTTCAGCAAGACATGAACTTAAAAAGACAGGACTGGTTGAAAATAATCAGACATAGCTGGGTACGATCAGGGAAGCACACGTGGATAATCGGGGGCATGGCACACACGAGGATCGTACGAGCCGGGTATGACAGATACCAAATAATAAGATCATTTATACGATAAAATGACAGCAGAAACTTATCGTACCTCGACATCTTGTTCCAGAAATGGAAGTGAGGCTGCGTGTTTCAAACTGGCAGCGTCCCATGTGCCATGATGCCTAATGTAACCAAGCAATGCATAATTTTATTAAATACTAACACAACAATAATTTGCGTTATTATGTAATAATAAGAACAGAATTCTATAAGATGAATTTTAAAAATTAGTATACAACAGCGTAAACATGATACCCCTGAAAGGCTGATTAATTAAAAATCACACATTCAACCCTGGATAATATCAAACAATGACTTAAAGAGACATGTGAAATAGTGATGGGAATTCCGGCTCTTTTAAGAGAGCCGGCTTTCGGCTCCCAAGTGGCTCTTCAGATTTTATTTTTGGTGCTTGAATTTATTACCAGAAATAATGTAAATTATTAGTGAAATGAATTACTATGGTTGGAAATCACGTGCAATCATTTTAGCCAGTTCCTCATCAATTGTGTTCTGTTTGCACAAAATGTCTCATAGAGCTCTACTGTAGGTCGTAGGTCTAGGTGGTTGTGGTGCTGTACTGGATGACGGTGTAGACATTGACAAACTGGCACTTTCAACAGTTGCAGTAGACAAACTGTCACTTTCCTTAGTAGCAGGTTCACTTGCTTGCCTTTTTTCTTCCCACTGCACTGATGGATGTACAGTTCTAATGTGCCGATGCAGGTTATTTGTAGGGCCTGTTCGATATGAGATTTTAACCTTGCAAGCTCTACACTCTGCCTTTGTATTATCAGTGCAATTGAAATGTATCCAAATTTTACTCCGTTTCCTGCAGTCACTCATTTTGTCGTGCGCGTCTCCTTCCTTCCTGTTTCTCTCTCTGTGCGTGCGATTGCTGTACTTGTGTATGGGTGCGTTCGACTTCACACAGCCGTTTCCAGCGCTGGCTTAAAGCAGTGTATTCTGGTCCCAACGCAATGCATCATGGTTAGATTTTTTTTGTCCTTCTTCAGCCGGCACTGCAAAACATCACCACCATCCGTGACCATATCACATTGTACAAAAACCTCACGAGAGCAAGACGACTTAAGACTTAAAGCCCAAGTGGAACGCACCCTGTAGCACCGCCCCTCCCCCTCCTGCTCAGTGCAGACACGCATCGTGTAATTGACCAATCAGTGCGGGTGGAAACAAAAATAGAGAAAGAAAAAAAGCGGCTCTGACTCTGGCTCACAGGCAGGAGACAGCTCCGATCGTTCACTTCAAAGAGCCGACTCCAAGGGCTGTTTCATTCGCGACCGACACATCACTAACGTGAAATGAACGGCACTGCCGGAGGGTGGCTCTCCCCAGTGTGCTATGCAACATAACTTCTTAAACACGGAAATTTTAAAAGATGACAGAATCTTAACATTTATAATTTTGTATTGCCATCCCGATATAAAGTGATATTGCTTTGTTGAAAAACGACACGAAAAATGTCACACACAATTCAAGAAGCTGTAGCTAGATTAAGGGCCTATTCACAATTTACCCATATGCCTTACCGAGCATGATTCCCCCCCCCCCCCGGTTGGTCTGCACTCCCCACATTGCACTTAACGATCCTGGCCGGAGAGATTTTTTGTGTTAAAGAAAACGAGCGAAGGGAAGTGCTGTGGAACAACTGACTGAAATTCATGATTAATGCCTTTATTTTGCGACTTATCTGGAGTCATTTTGTCGTTATACCGATATTGAAAAGGTACCATGCTACCGCATTCTTGAAAGCTGTTGGGTATTATATTTCTTTAGTACCGGTATTTTGACATTATAGCATACCTATCAGAATAGCTTATACTCTCAAAGTGCATGCATAGAAGAGAATTACATATGTCCACTAGCCCATAAATTTAGCATATTGCTGCAAGAATTTTCGACTGAAAGTAAGAAATTATGCTTTCTGGTTATTACAGTTATAATAACACTTGATACTTTTATTGATCCCCACAGGGAAATTGTCTTTTTTACATCTCCCTCAATTTGCTCTTTATAGAGTAAGCTGTATGTGAAGGGTAGCTACCTGCTGCTCCCCTAGAGAGCTGGGGGTTAACGGCCTTGCTAAAGGAGCTGCAGAGGTGCTGAGGCTGGGTTTGAACCGGCAACCTTCTGATTACAGGCACAAGGACTCAAGCCCATGTACTGAGCCGCATGCTGTTGCTCCCTTCCCCCGCAACTGTGTATAAGTAGCATTTATGCTGTTTCTGTAATGTGAGCTAGTAGATAAACCAGCTAGTGCCCACCGTTGCAAAAATACTCTAGCTTTCTGTCATACACATTCTTTTATTTTGTTGCATTGTCCGTTTTTGTTCATAGTCTATAATATTCTGAATAACGACAATTTTAAATAACTACTGGAACAATGAGTTCTGGAGGGGAACAAGCTCCATTACATGCTATAGATATGTTGATCTGATACCTTTCCTTATGAGATTGTTACCACTGTTAAAAACCACAGATATTTTATTCTGATTATATGCTTTTCCTTATTAGGGCACATTAGTTACTTCTGTTAAAAAATCAGTTTATTCTGACATCGTTAATTTCCTGATCAGAGTTTACCCTCTTTAAAATGACCCTCTTTCCACTTATGCCAATAATACGTCGATATGCATACAGTATGAGCTTTCCGTTTGTGCCAAAAATATGTAAACAGCACGCAGTCCATGTCAACTGAGCATGTGACAAAGCATTTGTTTGTAAGTTTGTCTGTGGAGCCCCCGAACGGACCTAATGGTGTCTGCTAATTAGATACCCAGAAATAAACTGTGTGGCCCCTGCCCAAGCATTGCTACCCAAACAGCTGCCTCCTCCTTATGCCGCTGAGGGAGGGTTAGCAAGTGGTTCCTTTGCCCCTTCCCCTCTCCCCCCTGCAAACGATGATCATAAACAGTCAGCACCCGACTCCACCCTGTCACGCCCAGCTCATCCGATCCTCGTGTGTGCCATGCCCCCGATCACCTTTGACTTCACCACCACAGCGGCGTACGTATGTGAAGCTCACCTAGCCATCGCAGAGCAGCAGCCGCCCCCTGATTACACACGTGTGCTTCCCTGATTGTCTCCAGCATTGTCCGATTTCCATGCTTCGTCTTGTCTTACTTAAGTCCTTGTCTGACCTGTTTCCCTTGTTTTGTGGTTTGGTGATGGTGTTTCTGTCGTTGCCTGTTCCAAGCCTTTGTGCCGTAATAAACCCCAAGTTTTGCCCTGATTTCGGCCTGTCTGTTTCATACCTGCCTACCCGCACAATCGCCGCAAGGTTCCGCGTACATCGTGACAACATAAATACACACACATAAAATATATTCACTTAAAAGTGTCAGCAGTATGACTTGTAGATGCTATTGGGTATGGAATAGGATGAAATAAATAATGATGTCAACTAGGGCTGCCACTGAAAATCTGTCGACATCAATATTTTAAATCGACGTATTGGTTTTAAAATGATTAAAATAATTTAATTTTTGATTTCAAATTATTAAAAAATATTTTAACAAAAAGATGGTTTCACACTGCAAAGTTTCAATGGCAATACACAAAGCACTAGTGCTATATATGAGCACCTGAAGGGAAAACATACAGGCACTATTCTGGATGATAGACCACCAGAATAGGCAAAACTCCACCGTATGTGTTGTCTATTTATGGGTATTAAATTACCATTAATACAGAGAGCTTTGTAATATCTTTTGCCCTTATAGTTGCTAAAAACACTTATTATTAAAGCCATTAAGTTGTCTGTTTGCTACATTACAATCTCCACTGAATAAGCATTTGAGGAAAACATTTAGGTTAAAATCTGGGCTTTTTCTACATTGATTGACAGTATCAGTGTGTGTGTGTGTGTGTGTGTGTGTGCATAGGGCTTGTTTGGGACCAGTCATATTACCGTAAAATAAAACTGAAAGGATGATGGAAACTAGCGAAAAAATTAACTGAGCTAAAAGTGAAAACTATACCAAAGGAACACGTCAGACTTTAATCAACAAAAAGTACCGTCACTCCACCGTCTTGTTACCTAGTTTAACCACAATACGTCCTCTTTTAAAAGATGTTGTAGATGCCAAGCTTGCTCTTTCTTCACAGTGACTACAGTACTTACAGTTTCCATTATTTACCAAAACAGCTGATGTGGTGCTCCACTAACCGAATTTAAAAAACATAAAGATACACTGATTTTATACAGATTACTAAGTTTTGGGCATCACAATACAAATCTCCTAAATATTTTAGGTAAATTACTTATCTGCTTATTGAAAAGTGGGCGAAAGTAATGTCTGTAAAGTGTCCAAATGCTGGCACCCATTACCTAAATCCCTGCAATGACGTAGAGTTTGTTGTTCGTAAAATAATATTAACTTAAATTAAATGGTCAATTTGATTTTCTGGAGGAAAAATAATGGTTTAGATGAATCAACCAGTTGGGAAAATAGTTGCTAGATTAATTCATAGAAAAATTGTCGGTAGTAGCACCTCTGATGTCAGCAGTATAAACAGAGAGCACCAGTGATAATATTATATAAATAAAATTAAAGTAATGGCACCAGCATAGACAGACACAGCAACGGTACAGAATGAGGTAATAGTGGCAGTGTGAGGAAACGTCAGCGTTATTGGCTGGTTAACAGCAATGTGGAGGAAACTTGTCTCTAAATCTGGAAATGCTTGTGCAGATGGATGGGTGACAGTGCTGGGCATCTAGAGTCTCTCAAGATGCTGCTTGCTTTTCTGAGGCAGCACCTGAAGACGATGCCTTGGACCACCAGAAGCCCGAGGAACTTGAAGCTGTTGATCTGCTTCACAGCATCCTCTGCGATGTAGATAAGACTTTGGGGAGTCACATGTGTGCGAAAGTCCAGGATCAGTTCCTTGGTTTTGCTAACGTTGAGGGTGAGGTTGTTATTCCGATAGCATCCTTCAAGGTGCCTGACCTCTTCCCTGTAGGCCCTCTCATCATCGTTGAGATCAATGATGGTGGTGTCGTCAGAAACTTCAAGATGGAGTTGGAACAGAACTTGGTTACTCAGTCGCAGGTGAAGATGGAGTAGAGCAGGGGGCTCAGTACACTACTCTGTGGGGTTGCCCATGTTGGTGATGACGAAGGAAGAGGTCTTCCCACAATGCACACTTGCTGGGAATCTGCCGGTGAGAAAGTCCAGAATCCTGTTATATGGTGAAGAGCTGGGCCTACAAATCCCAGCATTCAAGAGGTGAAACTACAGCCCCAGAGGGAAATTGGGAATAGCCTGCTAAATGAGGCAGAAGTGAAAAGATCCTTTGACTCTGCTCTTTACTCGTGTCGGTATAAATCTCACCAAGTTGAACTTTACAGATTAAAGATTGGCTGAGAGTGTAAATGGAAATGCTGATAAGGAATCAGGAACATAAAGTGCTCATGTAGTGCACACCTGGGTCCAGAGGGCACTTGATCAGATGGAAAACTGAACAGACATCTTTTGTGCTAAATCACAGCCGGTGCTGCTCAAGATGATAGACACTCTGGGGAAATAAAAAAGAAAGAGTTTTGAATGGAAAGATACACAAGAATAACAGTGCAGCCTGTGAATGAGTCCTTGGTCACGTCTCCCCAGCTCATGACTGGACCAGGCTCCACATTGACCCTAAAACTGGCTTTACACACAGGAAACTCACTGAAACTCAATACAACATTGTCCTTACCTTGCCTGGGGAGTTTCACCTGGTTACTGAGATGCTCTGTTGCAAAAAAACAACCAAGACCAACCTTAATAATCTAAACACTTTGAAGACGGTAAATATGAGGTGTGAATACCATCCAACACTACCAGCAACTCAGTGAATACTCAGTCATTCAGAAATATAATCTAAAGTTATAATTATGGGGACATGTGGCCGTCTGCAGGTGACAATGTCCTAAACTCTTTCATACTTAAAGAACGCTTACAGTCATTACTTTGTAAGGACACATAGAACTCCAGTTCAGTAAATTTATGAAATATGTACGGCAGCAACTACTTTTTGGTCATTTATCAAGTAACAGACTAAATTGTAAATGTAACTCACAGCGTAAAAACGTGGAATTCTGTCATAAGTGTATGGGCCTCTTCCGCGGTGAAGGTGAGCTTTAGCCGCTGGTGTCGTCGGGCTCGGCCTAGCGCTTCCTTTGACTGGTGCCAGCGGGCCTGTGAGGAAACCTCTCCTCCTGCCTCACGCTGCATGTTCGCAGAGAACTGCTCACATGCATGTACATGATCACGGTGTGATCATCAGCCTAGTCCGTAATGCTTTGATTTTGGGGATGAAGTCTGAAGTGTAGGTGACATGCAGAAGCATGCAATTTGATGTTTGGGGATTGTAGTTTTTAATGGGACAATTTGTATATGGAATACTGGTGATGTGCTTTCTAAGGGGACAGCACACGAAAATTAATACAGAATATTAAAAGTACCTCTCTTTAAAGGAACTGAATTCTCTTTGTGTATTTTACATCACAAGCACTCTCGGTCCATTGGGGAGTCCATCCCACCGTAGTTGGAGAATGCTGCCATGCATTAATCATACATTTCATTCAGTTGTGCGGCAGAAGTTCCCTTCTAATGTTTTCTTCAACACAACAAAGTCCCGCTGAGGCCAGGAGCGTTAATTGCAATGTGGGGAATGCAGACCAGCTGGGGTGGGGGATCGTGCTCAGTCACAGTAAAAGGCAAACGGGTAAATTGTGAATACGCTCTTAATCTAACTACAGCTTCTTGAATTGTGGGAGACGTGTGTAACATAACGTTGTTCCACATACCAATATCACTACGTATCGGTATCGCAAAACAAAAATTTAAATGTTAAGATTCTGTCATTCTGAAAATCTGAGTATTTAAGAAATTATGTTCCATAGCGCTTTGTGGAGAGACATGCCCTCGGACAGTAGTGTTCATTTCACAATTAAGTCTCTTTAAGTCATTGTTTTATCTTATGCAGGATGAATGTGTGATTTTTAATGAATCAACCTTTAAGGGTTATATGCTTACGCTGTTGTATACTATTCTCGGTGTACAAGTCAACTTATAAAAGTCTGTTCCTCTAATTATAGAATAATATATAGAATAATTATACAAGAGCTATAATTATTATGATGTTATTATTATCATTGTGTGGGCCTTGTTGCTTGATTATATTTGACTCCTCAGCATGTGGGACGCTGCCGGTTTGAAAGACGCGGCGTCACTTGTTTTCTGCACCAAGATGACGAGGTACATTGCCTTTCTGCTCCCTGTCACGTTGTGTGCAGGATGGGCTGGACGGAAGATCGCTTAGGAAGCGCGAGCGATCCAAAAATAGACAGGCAAGCAAGAATCAGGGCAAACGAGGGTTTAATAAGGATAACGGGGATCTCACACGAACAAACATCAATGACAGACAAGGAAAACTGGGGAGACCAGGACTTACAGTTTTTTTCAGTCGCTAACAAGCGCTTAACCATACATACTTCAGATACGTTTTCTAAACTCTTAACACAATTAGCACAGCATCAGTCTTTTGTGGCCATACCATTCACACGTTTCATGTGGTTTTCACCCAATATGCAGTCAGTAAACACATTTCCACAATGCTTCCATTTTCTTAACACACAAGCTATACCACCCAACAAAACTCTGGATTGTTTTTGTAGTATTTACGAATGGTAACACACAACAACCCACAATAGCAAAAGCAATATTCCAAACCTTAGATACAGTATAAAAACCTCTGCTTCTGCAATGATATCAGTTCAAAAACAATATCAATATCAAAAATATATTGCAGCTGATAATAAACAAACAACTGAATAATTGACACACAGCTGATTTATGTTGGGTAAATTGGGCCAAACACAGCTGATTCCAGTGTGGACTCAGTGGCAGGGGTTATTTTTTTCTATTACATTTACACTTATAAAGGAGGACTTTGAGGAGTGATGTTTTTGGCAACAGAAACAGAGAAGACAAACATTGTAATGTCTGGACGAGGAAGAGTAAGAACAAGGGGCCCAGGGAGAGGTGCAGGGCCAGGGAGAGGAGCAGGACCAGTGAGAAGAGCAGGACCAGGGAGAAGAGCAGGCCCAAGGAGAGGGCAAGGTAGAGGTGTAAGAATGCGTGGTGGTGGCATTCCAAGGCCAGCAAGAACAGTTGTCAGTGATGAAATTCGTGCCACTGTCATTGACCATGTAATCAACCACGGTCTTTCACTAAGAGAGGCTGGTGAAAGAGTGCAGCCCAATTTGAAGCGGTCAACGGTTGCCTCCATTATACGCATCTTTAAACAAACCAACAGGTAAGTATTGCATTTTACATGGATTGTTTCTATTCTCGCTTGACATGTCAATATGGTCATTAGGGGTGGGAATCTTTATGTACTTCGCGATCCGATCCAATTACGATTCTGGGATCCACGATCCGATTCCAAAACGATTCTTCATATACATTTTTTTGCAAATATGCTTAATTTAAAATTTAAATTATATGTTTTTTGTTCATAGTTAGAATCTCTGTTTGACAGTATTTCAATTTTTAAAATGACAAAGTGAAATAAAGACTTTTATAGCTTTTATTTTAACAAAATTATATCAGGATGAACAATTACTAAGAACAATTGTAACAACAAATCAACAAATGTGTTGTTTTCAGTTTGTTTAGAACCTTTTAACAAAGGAAGGAATGTCTTATTTATTTTTGTTTAGAACCTTTAGAATTATCTTCAGAGCTGCAATGAATTATCTTTCAATCATACTGCAAAAAAATATCAAGGTACAAATTAAATAACTTAAATATCTAACATCTCACCATAGTTTATGTATTGTAATTATATTGCCAAGTTCAAATTTTTGTGAAGGAAGAGCAGTTGGTCCACATGTTCAGGAGTAAGTGTGCTTCGCTGGGCCGTAACAATATCTCCTGCAGTGGAAAAGACTCTCTCTGCAGAGACACTGGTTGCAGGAATGCATAAATACCTCTTTGCCATTTTGGAGAGCAAAGGAAACGACACCTTGTTTACATGCCACCAGTTGAGGGGGTCCTCAGATAGAGAGAGTGGTGGAGAACCCAGATATCTGGTCATCTCCTCTTCAGCTATGGCATGGGCTGACTGATGATGTGGTGTAACAGAAGCATCAGAGAAGGTCTGTCCCAGCAGACACTGAAGCAAAGATGAAGCTCTTCCTGTTGAAGTAGAAGGACGGTCATCCTGATTCTCTGCGACTTTAGGCTGTGGGCTCACTGAGTTGCTGGCTTCTGTCACTGTGCTGTCTTCTGGATTTTCCTGCTCTTTTGCCTTATCTTCCTGCTTTTAATCAATCACAAGGGAGGAAAATAAACATATTATGGATCAAACATAACTATTAAGTTAAATGATTGAGGTCGTACACATTGACTAATAAAGATTTAGAAAAATTTATTTAATAATAAGTTATTTCATAATTTAAGACTGACATGAAATTGCACAAGAAATCCTTGTAATATTGTACTGTTGCAATTGCTTTAATATTATGATATTGATAATAAAAAAAATTACCTCTTGCAATGATGAAGCTTCAGTAGTCACTGTTTTGTACGCTTCTTCTCTCTTTTCTTTGGAAAGAAAGGGCAGTGCCTTAAAGCGCGGGTCCAGAGAAGCACATTTGTGAAGAAGATTGGTCTCCTGCACAGTGGTGTACCTTCTGCTGAGGTCCTCACTGATGACCCTCTTTATCTCCCTGATCACTGTTTTTTCCTCAGTGTTTTCTTTCATGTCCTGGATCAACTTAGCATGCAATGGAGCAATCAAACATGCTGTGGGGCTGCTCTCCTCTGACATTAGAAGGGTGGCATCTTTCATAGGCTTGAGGGCGTTTACAACATCTTCAGCACATGAAATATCTGACTCTGTAAGACTGAAGATTTCAGACGCTCCTTTTCTCACCTCAGGTGACAGTAACGCAGCGCAGACAGCCGGTTGTTGCTCAATGAATCGTTCAAGCATCTCATATGCGCTGTTCCATCTAGTGATGACATCAGATTTTAGTTTATGAGATGGCAGATTAAGCTGTTTTTGTTTCTCCTCCAACTGATGCTTTGCAGTTGTGCTGCGATGGAAAAACGTTACAATGCGCCTCACTCTCCCTAACAGCCTTGAAACTGCCGGCAACTTTAGCGCTCGCTGAGAGGCCAAATTAAGTGTGTGTGCGTAACATCTCACATGTGGGAACTTGCTAAGCTGTGCTGCAATAGCCATATTAGAGGCATTGTCAGTCACCAAAACTAAGTTTTTGTTTGCAATTTTCCATTCGTTTGCAACACTTTGCAAAAGTTCAGCAACATTTGTGCCTGTGTGGCTTTCATTCATAGCCCGCGTTTGCAGAACACAAGCCGTGAGCTTAAACTCATCCGTGATGTAGAGAGCCGTAATGGTGACATACGAGTCTGTTGAAATTGATGTCCATGCATCGCATGTTATTGCAATCCTGTACGTATTACTTATTGATTCTAAAATTTGAGCTTTAGTCTCCCTGTAGAGTGCGGGTATTGCAGTGTCACTGAAATAACGTCGTGACGGCACACTATATCTTGGCTCAAGCACCTGTAACATTGAGCGAAATCCTTCGTTCTCCACTACACAGTAAGGACGCAAATCTTTGGCAATGAAACCCGCCACTGACCGTGTAATTCGCTTGGCTTTTTCAGAATTGGATGGAAGCTTTGCTACTTGCTCGAGGGTCCTTTGAGTGAAACCGGCGCTGGACGCGATCGGGACCGAAGTCCGTTCCTGCAGCTCTGAGTGGAACCGTGTTATATGTTTCTTCATATTAGTAGTGTTCCCGAAATACTTAAATTTGGCGCGACAGACTTTGCACACAGTATGACTTTTATCAACGACCCCTTTCTCTTTGTCTTCACAAAATCCAAAATGTTGCCATACAGTCGATTTTAAATTTGATGGTGCAGGATGTAGTTTGTCCATTGTTCAAATGAAGAGCAGCATATGTAAGAGGCGAGCGTTGTAATGTTTATGTTTCCAGCGCGCAGTCGCAATTTGATATAACACAGAATCGATTCTGAATATTTGAGAATCGATTTTGAATCGTTAGAGAAAGAAAAAAGATGCATCGATGCATCGATTTTTTCTCTCACCCCTAATGGTCATACAGTAATGCATATATTGTTTTTTGTCCCTCTACAGAATGCAACGTCTTCCACCCTCTGGGGGAAGAGGAAAGCTCCTCAGTAATTACCAAGAGCTTGCCATTGTAGAAATGGTTGTTGCAAATAATGCAATAAAACTGCATGAAATTCAAAATAGAATTGTGGCGGACCATGTGATATTTGACAATATCGATAGTATCAGCCTCACAACCATTACGCGGACATTGTCCAAACACAGAGTGCGGATGAAGCAGCTCTACACTGTTCCCTTTGAGAGGAACAGTGAGAGAGTCAAGGAGCTACGACGACAATATGTCCAGGTATAGTGTATATTCAATTCAATGTCCAGTTCTATAAGCTTTGCACTTTGCAAAAAGGTAACCTACACAGTAATAGGTTATAGTACAGTATAGTATACACTAATGACATGATTTACATAAACTTTGTTTCAGAGAGTTATGGAATTGGAGGCCAACCAGGCACCTTATGAATTCATATACATAGATGAGGCAGGATTCAATCTGGCCAAAAGGCGTAGACGTGGTCGAAATGTTATTGGACAAAGGGCCACAGTTGATGTGCCAGGACAGAGAGGGGCAAACATTACCATGTGTTCAGCAATTGCAAATGCAGGACTACTCATTCACAGATGTCAGGTTGGACCCTATAATACCGAGCGCCTGCTTGCCTTTCTCAGTGATCTCCACCAGCACCTGGTTACAGAGCGAGATCAGGAGGGTGAACACATGAGGACCTTTGTAATTACCTGGGACAATGTGGCTTTCCATCATTCGCAAGCAATAACAACATGGTTTGAAGTCCACCCAAGACTGGTAAGTCTCTTCCTTCCACCCTATTCACCTTTCCTCAACCCCAAAGAGGAGTTCTTTTCTGCATGGGGGTGGAAGGTCTATGACCATCAGCCATATGACCAGATGTCCCTCCTTGAAGCCATGGATGCTGGCTGCAGGGACATCACAGTTGATGATTGCCAAGGGTGGATTCGACATACAAGGCGGTTTTATCCCAGGTGCATCGCCTTGGATAACATCAGATGTGATGTAGATGAAAACATATGGCCTAACCCTGAAGATCGCAGAGATTAGATACAGTAATTTTGTGTTTTATTTTTAGAACTCCTATCTGGGCTTTTTGCTGTTTTTTTTGTTCAGAATGCTCTTGTGTGTTCATGGATATTTTGTTTACTGTAAGCAAAAAAGCAAAGAAAAAAAAATTCTGTTGTGTTTTTACTGTACCTCATGTAGTGAACAGTAAGGGAAAAAAATGCTTTTTACTGGAATGCTTTTGAATGTGAACATTACTGTACATGTGGACATACAGTTCCCAACCAAGAAATTTAGTGTCAAACCGGTGGATTGCACGTTTTTCATGCAAATACCTGTAAAACTGAAACATATGTCAATACAGTTTTTGTAATGTCAACAATAGCCAGTATTTTGAAACCTGGTATACTTTGATTGACTGCATGTACTTTGTGAAGTGAAAACAAGTGTTATTCTTTGACAGAATCATTTCATTTTGACTCAGATTTCCAGTGTTTCGGTAAAGTTAGTGTGCAGAGAAAGATGTCTTCTATTTTGAAATGAAGAGTTAGTGTGTCACGGGTCGTGGTGCGCGAGCGCGGCGGAGAGCGGCGATTGTGCGGAAGGAGGAAGCAGGCAGGCAGGATACGGGACGAACGGGGTTTAATCGGGAATACGGGGATCTCACGCAAACGAACATCGATGAACATCAATGACGGACAAAGGACTCGGGTAAGACACGGACTGAAATACACAGGACTGATTGAAAATAATCAGACACAGCTGGGTACAATCCGGGAAACACACGTGGGTAGGCAGGGGGCGTGGCACACAGGAGGAGCCGACGAGCAGGGCATGACAGAACCCCCCCCCAAAGGCGCGCTTCACCGGGCGCGCCAGGGAGGAGGCGACAGACGGGACACGGGAACCGGGACCTGGAGCAAAAAAAACAGAACCATCAACAAGAGACGGGAAACAGGACCGAGGCACAAAACAGGGCAAGCGACAGGACGTGCGACAGGAGCTGACAAAGGGACGGGAAGGCAGAGAGACAAATCAGGAAGGGAGAAACAGAGGGAACAGGCGGAACAAAAGGAGCGGGAGTGACGGGAGGGAACGACGGGAAACCAGGAACAGAGCGGGGCAGAACAAAGGGACCAGGAACAGAGGACGGCGGGACAAAGGCAGGTGGAGGAACAAAAGCAGGCGGGACAGAGACAGGAAAGAAGGGAGAGAAGGCGGGGGAACAAAGGGGAGCCCGTGGGAGCCCCAGCGGGCGACGGGAGGCAGCCGGAGGGGCCGCAGGCGGCCGGGAGGCCGAGGGACCCGCGGAGGGGCCAGGGAGGGAGCAGGAGGGAGCACCAGGGAAGGGGACGAGGGAGCTGGAAGGGGCCAGGGCGAAGGCAAGGCGAGGAGGGGAGCCGCTGCAGGCGGCGACGTCCTCCGACGGGCCGCAGGTAGGGGCCCCGCAGGCGACCGAGGAGCCGCCGTCGGGAAACCCCCAGGCGACCGACCAGGCACCGGAGAGGGACCCGCAGGCGACAGCCGACCCGGAGGGCCAGGAGCCGCAGGCGCCAACCGAGCCCCAGCGCAGGTGAGGCAGGGCGAGCCAGGGGGCAGGGCGGGCGGGACCCCAGCCCTGCGTCTGTGTCCCCTCCCTTTACGGGACACAGAGATGACCCCAGGTCGGGGTCGAGTTCGCCGGGGCGAGGGAGAAACTGTCACAGGGGGAGAAGGAACAGGAGCACGGTCAGGACTTGGAGCGCGGTCAGGACTTGGAGCGCGGTCAGGACTTGGAGCGCGGTCAGGAACAGGAGGTGGCTGCAGTGGGGGCGCCGGCCCGGGAGCTGCAGGTGGCTGCAGTGGGGGCGCCGGCCCGGGAGCTGCAGGTGGCTGCAGTGGGGGCACCTGCCCGGGAGCTGCAGGGTGCTGCAGTGGGGGCGCCTGCCCGGGAGCTGCAGGGTGCTGCAGTGGGGGGCGCCTGCCCGGGAGCTGCAGGGTGCTGCAGTGGGGGCGCCTGCCCGGGAGCTGCAGGTTGCTGCAGTGGGGGCGCCTGCCCGGGAGCTGCAGCAGGCAGCGAAGGCGGCTGCGCAGGCGGCGGCGACAGCGAAGGCGGCTGCGCAGGCGGCGGCGACAGCGAAGGCGGCTGCGCAGGCGGCGGCAGCGGCGAAGGCGGCTGCGTAGGCGGCGGCAGCGGCGAAGGCGGCTGCGCAGGCGGCGGGCAGCGGCGAAGGCGGCTGCACGGGAGCGGGGTCCGCCGGCAATGGCGGCTGCACGGGAGCGGGGTCCGCCGGCAATGGCGGCTGCACGGGAGCGGGGTCCGCCGGCAATGGCGGCTGCACGGGAGCGGAGTCCGCAGCCCTCTGGAGCTGGAGGAGCTGCCGAACCCCCTCTGCCATTTTCTCCAGATCCCCCCGGTCGGAGGCGGGAGTAAACGCGGCAAAGTCTTTCTGGAGCCGCGTTATAATGTCCTCTGCCTCCGGACTCACTGGAGTGCCCAGTCCCTCCCAGATCCTCCAGAATAGCCCCTGGAGGGCGAAGAACTGGGAGATGCAGTCGGCCGTCTTCCCTGGTTGAGGCGCGGACGGCGCCTCCAGGGTGGCTGCTGCAGGGGGGATGAGCAGTGGGTCCGGGTATTCGAAGGACTCCTCCTTGCTCTTCTGGCGCCTGGTGGCAGCGGGAGGTGGCGCGATGTCTGCAAAAACAGACGGCGAAAACACCGGCTCCCGCTCCAGGTAAGGGAAGAGGAAGGGCTCTTCCTCCTCGTCCTCACTCGAGGGCCAGAACATCGAGACTGGGCAGGTACCTCGCGGGAGCGGCCCCCGGGCTGGAGACCGGACGGGTACCTCTTCCTCCGGCGCGATCCAAAGCCTGGAGAGCGAGCAGGCTCCCAGGCGGATCGGCTCCTCAGGGATCCTCCTTCCTCGCCGCTTACTTTTCTTTTTACGGTCCGTCATTCTGTTACGGGTCGTGGTGCGCGAGCGCGGCGGAGAGCGGCGATTGTGCGGAAGGAGGAAGCAGGCAGGCAGGATACGGGACGAACGGGGTTTAATCGGGAATACGGGGATCTCACGCAAACGAACATCGATGAACATCAATGACGGACAAAGGACTCGGGTAAGACACGGACTGAAATACACAGGACTGATTGAAAATAATCAGACACAGCTGGGTACAATCCGGGAAACACACGTGGGTAGGCAGGGGGCGTGGCACACAGGAGGAGCCGACGAGCAGGGCATGACATAGTGTATATATTTAACAATTTATTTTTGAGAAGAAAATTATCCATTTGGCCAATTGTGTTTTGTAGTTGTGAGTCTGTGTTAAGAGTTTAGAAAAAGTATCTGAAGTATGGGTAAGCGCTTGTTAGCGACTGAAAAAAACTGTAATTTTTTTGTATTGAATTTCTGCAGCAAAGGAAACAAAATGCATGCATTTACTAAACGCAACAAAACAAAAATGTAGAAAGGCTTCAAATATAAGGGCAGACCTGACATATAAAATTGTCACGGGACGAGGTGAGCGATCGCGAGCAGAGCGGCGATCGTGCGGGAAAGGAGCTGGCAGGCAACAGTATACGGGAAAACGGGGGTTTATTCTGGCTTCGGGGAGCCGGGAACACTGGACGCAGACTGACATCAACTGACATTAATGACAGACAAAGCAAACTGGGGAGACCAGGACTTAAATACACGGAACCAGACAGCAGGAAACAAGACACGACTGGGCAGGATCAGGAAATCACACGTGGGTAATTAGGGGGCGTGGCACACAGGAGGAGCGGACGAGCCGGGCATGACAGAACCCCCCCCCAAAGGCGCGCTACACCGGGCGCGCCAAGGAAGGGGGCGACGGACGGGACGAGGCAGGACAGGACCTGGAAAACAAGAACAGAATTAACGCAGGACAGGGAACAGGACCGAGGTACAAAACAGAGCGAGGGACAAGACAAAAGACAAAACCTGACAGAGGGTCGGGAAGGCAGACAGGCAAACCAGGAAGGGAGACACAGAGGGAACGGGCGGAACAAAGGGGCCAGGAGTGCAAGGCGGGTACACCGGGGCACAAGGAACAGAGACGGGAGGAACAAAGGAACGAGGAACGGAGAAAGGAGGAAAGACAGGAGGAGGAGCAAACAAAGGAGGGACCAGGGCAGGAGAGAAGGGAGAGAAGGCGGGGGAACAAAGGGGAGCCCGTGGGAGCCCCAGCGGGCGACGGGAGGCAGCCGGAGGGGCCGCAGGCGGCCGGGAGGCCGGAGCCGGAGGGGACCGAGAAGGGGCTGAGGAGACAGGGCGAGGGACCCGCGGAGGGGCCAGGGAGGGAGCAGGAGGGAGCACCAGGGAAGGGGACGAGGGAACTGGAAGGGGCCAGGGCGAAGGCACGGAGGAGGGGGGAGGCGCAGCAGGCGGCGATGTCCGGGGGAGGGCCGGAGGTAGGGGCCCCGCAGGCGACCGAGGAGCCTCCGTCGGGGAACCCCCAGGCGACCGACCAGGACCCGGAGAGGGGAGCGAGGCAGGGCGACGAGGCACCGGAGAGGGACCCGCAGGCGACAGCCGACCCGGAGGGCCAGGACCCGCAGGCGCCAACCGAGCCCCAGCGCAGGCGAGGCAGGGCGAGCCAGGGGGCAGGGCGGGCGGGACCCCAGCCCTGCGTCTGTGTCCCCTCCCTTTACGGGACACAGACATGACCCCAGGTCGGGGTCGAGTTCGCCGGGGCGAGGGAGAAACTGTCACAGGGGGAGCAGGGACAGGAGCGCGGTCAGGAGCTGCAGGTGGCTGCAGTGGGGGCGCCGGCCCGGGAGCTGCAGGTGGCTGCAGTGGGGGCGCCGGCCCGGGAGCTGCAGGTGGCTGCAGTGGGGGCGCCTGGTCAGGAACGGGAGCGCGGTCAGGAACGGGAGCGCGGTCAGGAACGGGAGCGCGGTCAGGAACGGGAGGCGGCTGCAGTGGGGGCGCCTGCCCGGGAGCTGCAGCAGGCGGCTGCAGTGGGGGCGCCTGCCCGGGAGCTGCAGCAGGCGGCTGCAGAGGGGGCGCCTGCCCGGGAGCTGCAGCAGGCGGCTGCAGAGGGGGCGCCTCTGCAGGAACTGGGGCGCGGTCAGGAACTGGAACGCGGTCAGGGACCGGAGCGCGGTCAGGGACAAGAGCTTGCTGCAGTGGGGGCGCCTGCCCGGGAGCTGCAGGTTGCTGCAGTGGGGGCGCCTGCCCGGGAGCTGCAGGTTGCTGCAGTGGGGGCGCCTGCCCGGGAGCTGCAGGTTGCTGCAGTGGGGGCGCCTGCCCGGGAGCTGCAGGTTGCTGCAGTGGGGGCGCCTGCCCGGGAGCTGCTGCAGCAGGGAGAGGGGGCGCCTCAGGAGCTGCTGCAGCTGGGGGCTGCGCTGGCTGCACGGGTGGCTGCGCAAGCGGTGGCGGCTGCGCAGACGGCAGCGCAGAGGGCGGCCCGGGCTCAAGGGCTGTAGTTGCCAGCGGAGGCGGCTGCGCAGGCGTCGGTCGTTGCGCCTGCTCGGGAGCCGGGTCCGCGGATAGAGGAAGTGCCTGCTTCTCAGTAGCAGGCTGCAGAGAAGGGGGTTGTACGGATGGCGGAAGCGGCGGCGTCGGCAAGGGGTCAGGAGCTCGTCTAAGACGAAGTAGCTCCTGCAGGTCCTCCGCGAGGTGCTCGAGGTCGTCCGGTCCCGACCTGGGGGTGAACGACTCGAATCCTTTCTGGAGCCTTGCGGTGAGGAGCGTTGCTGCGGGACCCTCGGGAATGGCTGGGTCCCCGATCACCCTCCAAAATAAGCCCTGGAGGGCGAAGAACTTATGCGCCAACCGTTCCTGAGGCGAGGGTGGTACCTCGACAGGAGGGACTGGCCCGTCGGGCAGCGGAGGCACGGTCGCTGTCCTCCTTGGGAAGCGGGGTACTCGCGGGATCGCCTCTCCACCTGCGCGGATACCGCCCCGATTACTCAGTCCCTTGGGGCAGTACTGGTGCAGTGCGAGGGGTGGCAGCTCATCCTCCGTAGGCGGATTAACGCCCGGAATTAGGACGAGCTCCTCCTCTTCATCGTCGCTATTATCCCAGAGCCGGGACAGGAAACAAGCTCCGGACTGGAGCGGCTCGACCTCTGGGGCTAGGACCGGCTCTCGCTCTCTACCCTTGTTAGGGAGCCCAGGGCTTGAGAGCGAGCAGGCACCTAAAGCGATCGATTCCTCCGGTACCTTTCTTCGTCTCTGCTTCCTCTTCTTCGGTTGGTCTGTCATTCTGTCACGGGACGAGGTGAGCGATCGCGAGCAGAGCGGCGATCGTGCGGGAAAGGAGCTGGCAGGCAACAGTATACGGGAAAACGGGGGTTTATTCTGGCTTCGGGGAGCCGGGAACACTGGACGCAGACTGACATCAACTGACATTAATGACAGACAAAGCAAACTGGGGAGACCAGGACTTAAATACACGGAACCAGACAGCAGGAAACAAGACACGACTGGGCAGGATCAGGAAATCACACGTGGGTAATTAGGGGGCGTGGCACACAGGAGGAGCGGACGAGCCGGGCATGACATAAAATAATGCAGTTTCTGTAATTTAAGCTGATGATAGTGTTTTTTTTGTCAATGATTGACTAAATGTTCCTGTTGGAAGAGAACATGTGTTAGTGTTTTCAATAATTATTCGATTTTAAAACGTTTGCAGTGTTTTGCTAGATATAGTGTACTATGGTAGTTTATTATTGTATTTTGAAAATTATTTTTGGGGTTTAGTTTACAATGTGTGATTTTGAGCATGAAATTAACCGTTTTGCCAATTGTGTGTTTTAGGTGTATTGGTGCGTTAAGAGTTTAGGGAACTTGTTAAATGTATTGCAAAAACTGTCATAGCGATTGTAAAAAACTGTAATGTAAAACAACAACTCTGGTCTAATAGCTCCCTGTCACTGTAATGCTGGATGTGTGTGCAATTTATAGCAAGTTATTACGGATTCAACCATTAAATTGCATTTTACATTCCACATTTTTTGACAGTTCGGTCCAAAAACATATTCCATCAAATCAGTCGTAACAAATTCCAATAACTTCAACCTTCAAATACATTAAAATTTATCTTTTTCAATGTGTTCCTAAATCTTACGGTATAAGCAAAAGCTATAAATAAAAGGTTAAGAAGAGTTTCCATTTGCATAGTAGAGAAGAGTCCTCATCTTTTGTACATGTCTCATGCTCAGAGTCCATCAATCGCCTGAGAAGAGAGGAGACTTGAGGATTGACTGATTTGTTCTTCTTTGGCATCGTCCCACTTCTTTGGATTGGAGTCTTCATGCTGCTGGATGGATTGATTCCAATGAAACATTTGAAACCATAAAATCACATGAAGAAAACTTACGCTGACCCTCACTGAAGCGGCCTGGTATCTGTTTCATACCTCACTTTACAACACGCAGGAGTTCATGGCCAACCCACGTTTGCTAGTTTAATGGCAGAAAAATAGTCAAAGCCAGGCGCCTGGTCCACAAGGGTTGTACTCAGTCACTGCTGTGTTTATGGTGTAAACATGCTATAAACTAATTTTTTCAAACATTTTCTTTAAGACCTAGGTGCGCTTGCACCTTGGTGGATTGCTATTATAATGCTGGATTTGCCAGGCAGAAGAAAAGAATGCCTCTCTACAGAGATACAGAATCAGATCTGCTTGTGCACAATGTGAAAGCGTGCGAGCAGACCATCTACAACAACAGCAAGATTCCACCAAAGCAGAGGTCTACATTCCCGTAGAACGCACGCCAATAAAGTGCAGTGCAGGGCAAACTTTCAATTTTGAAAGCAGGAGCACGAGGGAAAAAGAATGAAACAAGTGTATCAAACTATTGTTTATTATAGAATAGAAAATTACATGACAAAGTATAGCACGTTATCACAACATTACATTGTCTCAAAGCGCTTTACTGTATCCCCACCCAAAGCCCCCAGTGAGTAAGCCATAGGCGACAGTGGCAAGGAAAAACTCCCTAAGAGAGATAGAGAATGCCGCTTCTTACAAAAAGATTTCTGACCTAAAGGTCATAAAGGTCACGGTCAAAAGTTCACTGGAGGGGGGTGGAGTTTGGGGCGTGGTTGTGGTGGTACGATGTGACGTCATGGGAGAGGGATTTAAATGAATTATTTATTATTATTAAAAATTATTTATTATTTTAAATTATTTTATAATTTATTATTATTTAATATTTATTTTAAAAATTATAATTTTATATTGAGGAGAGTGCTTATGAGTGTGTATAAATTTAATAAGTTATTATTTATTTATTTATTTATTTATTATAATTTTATATTGAGGAGAGTGGTGGGGTTTTTGTCGGCCGCCGCCGGGGTGTGGGAGCTGAGCGGGTGGGTTACCTGATGGAGTGTGAGCGTATGTTGTGCGGTACTGTGGTAAGGTCCCGGGTGTTGGGGAAAGCGCCTGGCGTTTCCACCGCAACTCCACATTTACGAGACACACACTTTACAGTTTTACTTGCAAGGGTACCCACACTCTCTGCAATGCAAACTACAGCAGAATGTGTTACAAAGGGTGGTTCCCCTTGGCTCCTTTATTTATAGTCAGTGGGAGGCGCAAGAGAGGGAAGTGAGAATCTTATCTAAGTAGGCAGCTGTTGACCACATACTTAGGGTACAATAGCTAAGAGTATGTGGCTAGAAGATAAGAAATAACGTATATATGTATTTACACTCATTGCTGATCATACAGAAATGATGACAAGATGATGTATAACTGTTTCTTCAACCTAACACCGGGCTTTGGAGAATCCGCAAAGGACTCGGAGAGAGCGATGCCGGAGAGCTGAGAGCCGTGCTGCGCGAGTCTGATGCCGGAGAGCTGAGAGCCGTGCTGCGCGAGTCTGAGAGAAACTCTGAGAGAATGAGACTCTGGGAGAAAATGATAAAGTTGGAGCAAAGAATGGGAGGAGGTGGAGTGTCTGACGTCCAATAAAAATGCTTAGCGGTAGTTTGACCGTGTACGGGCGTGCATGTGTTTCCTCACGCAACCGTTTGTATTACATCAGCGTAAATCCCGATCAAGTGTATGAGGCCGCACTTTTGTACATCCCGGTAGGTCATCCGGGTCATCTCTAATAACTTGGGCCACACATCAAGTTGGACATTTTGTCTCCCATAAAAACCATCCGCAGATATTTTTATTTCGTCGAGCGGGGTTTTCCTCCTTTGGTAAAGAAGGCACAAGTATCATCGAGGCCTTACCCTACATGCCACGCTCGCATAGTTTTCCTCCTTTGGTAAAGAGGCACAAGTATCATCATCAAGGCCTTACCCTACGTGCCATGCACTGTTTGAAGTTTTTGGTTTTTCATATTTGGCCCCCCGTACCGTCTGCGCACAAGTACAAATATGGGTTAAAAGAGAAACGCGGCGACGAACATAAAAAAAACCATCCGCAGATATTTTTTTATTACGTCGAGCGGGGTTTTCCTCCTTTGGTAAAGAAGGCACAAGTATCATCGAGGCCTTACCATGCGTACCACGCCCCCCACCAGCAGGCCGTGGAGAATATAGGGAGCTTTGCGCTGTAGGGCCAACACTAATTTTAAAAAAAAATACAGACATGTCCGACACTCCCGAAATGAAAGATTCAACCTCACCTTCTAAGACTCAGCAGGAGCAGGAGGCTGTTATGCGGCCTCCGGGGGCTCCCAGGAAGATTCGTACGGCATGTAGACGGGTACCTACGATGCGAGCGTCGGAAGACCCGAGGGCTACCTGGGAGCTGCCCAACGGGGATAATCTGGTCTGCCTCTTTGACAACGTTGCGGAGGAACTGCGCGTCTTTCAGGTCACCGGAGACGGCCCAGATCCCTCTTGAACATAGTTGTGCATTGTTTATTTTTCAAACATGTTGCACAATTGTATACATTTATCAGATGAGATTTTTTTTTGGTAATATAACTTGACCATAGCTTTTTAGTTACACAAATGTTTTAAGACATAACATGAAAGTTTTTCAAAGTAAGATGTACAGATGTTTTAAAATGTAACATGAAAGTTTTTCAAAGTAAGATGTACAAATGCTTTAAAATGTAACATGAAAGTTTTTCAAAGATGTACACATGTTTTAAAATGTAACATGAAAGTTTTTCAAAGATGTACACATGTTTTAAAATGTAACATGAAAGTTTTTCAAAGTAAGATGTACAAATGTTTTAAAATGTAACATGAAAGTTTTTCAGATATACAGATGTTTTAAAATGTAACATGAAAGTTTTTCAAAGTAAGATGTACAGATGTTTTAAGATGTAAGATGTTTGGGTGTTTTACAAAAACATTTTGTTATGTGTATGCAGCCCAAGTGTATTTTTAAAATGTACAAAGTTTTATGCATTCATTTTGTGAATTAGTTTTGAAATGTAATATGAACATGGCTTTTATTTTACAAAAGCAAAGTTGAAAAAATTTTGTAGGGTTTTTATCAAAGGAGATTTTGTTAATGTAACATGAAGTTTTTTTATTTTCAAAGTTGCACAAGTGTTTTAAAATGTATCATGTATACGTGTGTTTTATTTTTCAAGCTTGTACAAAAATGTTTGGGTACATTTATCAAATGAGTTTTTAAAATGTACCATGACCGGGTGTTTTATTATTCAAAATAAAAGTTGTACATATGTTTTGTTATATGTATGCTGCACGGTTGTGTTTTTAAAATGTACTAATTTTGGGTGGTGGGAATAAAGCGTATTTGAAGGGGTACCTCTCATGGAATCTACCAATCTTTTACCAGCTGATGAACCCTGAGCCACACGGGGACTGGGGGTTTTAGCCGTGACACTCAACACCTACGCATTAGATCCTTATGTCAGCAATGGTCCCCCATGTACCCAGTGTAGGGTCAGGTCCAGAAAAACTGTAACTATGAGTGCACCTGGTTAATAGCATTTAATTTATAACAGTAGGAGCTAGTAAACTGCATTTAGCAGTCGCATTAAAACATGTTAAAGACTTTAAAGAATAAAGCCTTAGTTATTTTTTAAT
Organism: Brienomyrus brachyistius; assembly: GCF_023856365.1. Classification (NCBI taxonomy): domain Eukaryota; kingdom Metazoa; phylum Chordata; class Actinopteri; order Osteoglossiformes; family Mormyridae; genus Brienomyrus; species Brienomyrus brachyistius. Next base: position 1,415,181 of record NW_026042331.1, read on the forward strand.
AAAGATGGCTTTTCAGTAAATGTTGGCTTTCCTACAAGGTGACCCCGAGGCCTATGCTTACTGAGATTTGAGATGCTTACTGAGGACGCCATGTTAACACCGGTAACTGAGCTGCACCATGTGTCACACTTAATGAAACTTAGTCTTAATTCAACAGATCCAGTCGTCATCCACTTTGCAGTGAGATTTCTGAGCGAAAAGTGAGCGAAGTTTCATTTTTTTACTTTACCACCTATCGGTTAGTAAGGGAAATGGAGGCGGTAATATGTCGGACACGTCAATGGCACTGAGCGCGAGGGAGTGTGTGGTGTGGCGCGAGCTGCTAGCTGATGTAACGCTGTGGGGCTCTTACGTTTTTTAAGATGCGGCTAACTATCCCCCAGACACTTTGGCCAGGTTCGTGTATGTTTGCTCTTAAAGCTACTGTCAATGCCAGGAGGGAGCTGGCTAGCAATAACATTTTTAGCTGGTCTTAAAGCTTGCTGTATTTTTCATTCAGTACATACACGGTTTAGAAGAAAACCTAATCGACATTTAAATAAATAAAAAAATAAACGTACAAAACTATTGAAATCCACCAGAAGCATGTGCATATTTTTCAGGTTTGCATGTTGTGTGTGTGTGTGTGTGGTTGTCTAAGCACCATCGGCCTAAGGTTTGATAGGTGATGGAGAAGCGTACGGTCGTAAACTGCATGCGCTTATGCCAACAGGTGTTTAAGTAGCTACAAACATAGACGCTTTCTTTAACGTAAAACATTTAAAGGCTCATTCTGTTTTGTCGACATTCTTAATTTTATTCAAGTAGCCTTTAATCACCTTAGACTTGTTCTGTTTTACTGTAGAGTATTTTAAAACAATGTCACTGAAATGTCACCACATGTCAAAGCTAACAAGGTAACATGATTGTATCAGCGGAACAAAGCCGTCGCCTGGATATGTATAGACAGATCATGTGTTGCTCAGCAAATCGACAGCATTTTGAAATCTATTTGTATTTAAAGAAATATATTGGGAATGATGCATCGCATTTTAAAAGGCAGACATTGAGGCCGAATTTAAGTTGGTCACAAATGTATTTTTCTTCGGCAGCTAGAAGTGTCGTCTGAGCCTGATTTTACCTGGCATGTCGGTGTGAGATTCTTGTAGTAGAAGTTATGTGAATTGCGGTACTCTGAAATTAAGTGATATGTGTATTAGAATCGTGAAGTGTCATCTTCCTTTTGTTTTAGGTTCGCCCTGGGCATTTTTATGAACTGTATTGTAATATCAGACAGTGTGTCATGAATTTCTGAAGGCATGTTATATATGAGGGTGGCATGGTGGTGCAGTGGTTAGCACTGTTGCCTCACACCTCTGGGACCCGGGTTCGAGTCTCCGCCTGGGTCACATGTGTGTGGAGTTTGCATGTTCTCCCCATGTCGTCGTGGGGTTTCCTCCGGGTACTCCGGTTTCCCCCCACAGTCCAAAAACATGCTGAGGCTAATTGGAGTTGCTAAATTGCCCATAGGTGTGCGTGTGTGAGTGTGCCCTGCGATGGGCTGGCCCCCCATCCTGGGTTGTTCCCTGCCTCGTGCCCATTGCTTCCGGGATAGGCTCCGGACCCCCTGCGACCCAATAGGATCAGCGGTTTGGAAAATGGATGGATGGATGGATGCAGAAAATCAATAAAATGAAAATTAGACACAGACTAGTTCAACTCAAGAAAGAAAATATTATTAAGCTAAGAGAAGTAAGAGTAAGAGAGTTTTTAAGTTTACCATTCATGTAGTACTGGAGACTCACTCAGATCATAGAATCATATTATGCTGATTTGATTAGGCATTGCCCCTGGTTTATCAAAAATTGAAGAAAATTGAAGAAAACGGTGACAGGCGCTCAAAGCCCCACTAGGCTGGTCGGAATGATTGATGGAGTGGGCAGAGCTGTTAGCACTCAGACTGTGACAATTGATCGCAAACTGGATAACATCATGGAGAAGCTCACGGCTTTGCAAAAATTATTGGATGGCGGAGACCAGCGTGGACATTAGGGGAGCTGGAAATTACAGCTTCTCGCCCGGAAACCCAAACACCCCTATCCTATCAGGTTTTGGCTCCCCCTAATCAGCACTGGCCTCGGCCAAGGCCGCTGCTGAACTAACAACTCCCCCAGAAGAACAAGGCAGCGAGACTCTCTTGCATTCCTCTCCCCCAATACCAAAGACTACCGCACCCTCCCCCCATCTCACGCCTTCGCTGCTTCATTCCCCCAGCGTGGACAGGCTGATCTGTTGACCAGCGCCCCCCATGGCTGCAGGACCGGATGGCTGTTTGTCTATGCTGGACTACCTCCACCACCACTTTTCCCTCACCTGTTGCAAGTTGTGTCATTTTATGTTGTAAGGCGTAGTGACCATGTGCTGAGGTGTTTTTTTTTTGGTTCCTACAATGTACTCCCCCCTGGAGTACAGTCTGGGGGCTGTTTTTTTATTCTCCTCCTCTCTCCTCATGTTATTCTCTTTCTTATCTTCTCTCTGTTTGCCCCTGTCTCCCGACCTGTCTCCCCCTACTGTGATGTTTGTGTATATGTATGGTCGGGTTGATGGCCAGTTTTTTCGCTGGTACTTGTGACTAGTGACATGGTGTATTGCAACAGCAATAAAGGGTTCTCATATCATATCATATAGATTAGCATTAAAGACACAATTTAGTAATTTAAGCTTCCAAAATGAGTAAAAGAGGGGCAGGGTGAGTGCTCATTTGTACTACTCCCTGTATACTTTCTCATAATGCTACACCATGGGGTTCCCACAACAGGCCTTGAGGAAACCTCTGTCCGGGACAGGTTACTTGTCACACAGGTGGACCACAGTCATAAATGATGAGATATTTACCTATTTCATTAAATGATTTAAAAAAAAATACTTGAATATTCTAATGTAACGGTAATTCAACATGTACCGGCAAGAAACCTTCAGCATACAACACAATGTTTTAAGCAGCAGACATGCTTTAATCACAGGACATGTTCAGCATGTCGCATTAGCCAAACAGTCTTGTCCTGACAAAGAGACGTTTCCAAGAAATGGTCATATATAACATCCATCCATCCATCCATTTTCCAAACCGCTTATCCTATTGGGTCGCAGGGGGTCCGGAGCCTATCCCGGAAGCAATGGGCACGAGGCAGGGAACAACCCAGGATGGGGGGCCAGCCCATCGCAGGGCGCACTCACACACGCACACCTATGGGCAATTTAGCAACTCCAATTAGCCTCAGCATGTTTTTGGACTGTGGGGGGAAACCGGAGTACCCGGAGGAAACCCCACGACGACATGGGGAGAACATGCAAACTCCGCACACATGTGACCCAGGCGGAGACTCGAACCCGGGTCCCAGAGGTGTGAGGCAACAGTGCTAACCACTGCACCACCATGCCACCCTCATATATAACATGCCTTCAGAAATTCATGACACACTGTCTGATATTACAATACAGTTCATAAAAATGCCCGGGGCGAACCTAAAACAAAAGGAAGATGACACTTCACGATTCTAATACACATATCACTTAATTTCAGAGTACCGCAATTCACATAACTTCTACTACAAGAATCTCACACCGACATGCCAGGTAAAATCAGGCTCAGACGACACTTCTAGCTGCCGAAGAAAAATACATTTGTGACCAACTTAAATTCGGCCTCAATGTCTGCCTTTTAAAATGCGATGCATCATTCCCAATATATTTGTTTAAATACAAATAGATTTCAAAATGCTGTCGATTTGCTGAGCAACACATGATCTGTCTATACATATCCAGGCGACGGCTTTGTTCCGCTGATACAATCATGTTACCTTGTTAGCTTTGACATGTGGTGACATTTCAGTGACATTGTTTTAAAATACTCTACAGTAAAACAGAACAAGTCTAAGGTGATTAAAGGCTACTTGAATAAAATTAAGAATGTCGACAAAACAGAATGAGCCTTTAAATGTTTTACGTTAAAGAAAGCGTCTATGTTTGTAGCTACTTAAACACCTGTTGGCATAAGCGCATGTAGTTTACGACCGTACGCTTCTCCATCACCTATCAAACCTTAGGCCGATGGTGCTTAGACAACCACACACACACACACACAACATGCAAACCTGAAAAATATGCACATGCTTCTGGTGGATTTCAATAGTTTTGTAAGTTTATTTTTTTATTTATTTAAATGTCGATTAGGTTTTCTTCTAAACCGTGTATGTACTGAATGAAAAATACAGCAAGCTTTAAGACCAGCTAAAAATGTTATTGCTAGCCAGCTCCCTCCTGGCATTGACAGTAGCTTTAAGAGCAAACATACACGAACCTGGCCAAAGTGTCTGGGGGATAGTTAGCCGCATCTTAAAAAACGTAAGAGCCCCACAGCGTTACATCAGCTAGCAGCTCGCGCCACACCACACACTCCCTCGCGCTCAGTGCCATTGACGTGTCCGACATATTACCGCCTCCATTTCCCTTACTAACCGATAGGTGGTAAAGTAAAAAAATGAAACTTCGCTCACTTTTCGCTCAGAAATCTCACTGCAAAGTGGATGACGACTGGATCTGTTGAATTAAGACTAAGTTTCATTAAGTGTGACACATGGTGCAGCTCAGTTACCGGTGTTAACATGGCGTCCTCAGTAAGCATCTCAAATCTCAGTAAGCATAGGCCTCGGGGTCACCTTGTAGGAAAGCCAACATTTACTGAAAAGCCATCTTTATTAAAAAATAACTAAGGCTTTATTCTTTAAAGTCTTTAACATGTTTTAATGCGACTGCTAAATGCAGTTTACTAGCTCCTACTGTTATAAATTAAATGCTATTAACCAGGTGCACTCATAGTTACAGTTTTTCTGGACCTGACCCTACACTGGGTACATGGGGGACCATTGCTGACATAAGGATCTAATGCGTAGGTGTTGAGTGTCACGGCTAAAACCCCCAGTCCCCGTGTGGCTCAGGGTTCATCAGCTGGTAAAAGATTGGTAGATTCCATGAGAGGTACCCCTTCAAATACGCTTTATTCCCACCACCCAAAATTAGTACATTTTAAAAACACAACCGTGCAGCATACATATAACAAAACATATGTACAACTTCATATGTACAAGTTCATGCCTGACGATGCCTTACACGTCACTATGTGGTACAAAGACACCCTAGGACCAGATTATGTCTATGACAAAACGTTTCATGCCCTCCAAGACACTTGTATTACCTTACAACATATGTATGTTAACCCCACCACTGGGTTTTCAGCTGCCTCAGTCATCTTATCTAACAAGCAACAGGCTGTATTTAGAGAGAGAACACCACACGTATCTCTTTCAAAACCACCCCAGATGCAGTGGAGAGATGTAGAGATGTTCTTACGAGATTCCATGCACAGTTACAATGACTACCAACCCGTATCTGGCTCCTGTTGGAGCTATGATAAGAAACACAATGTGTGGCGGTTTCCTTTGGGATGGAGAGTTCAAACCACTCCCACCACACACTTAAAGGACCCAACCTGACAAATTTTTTCAACCCTGGAGGAGGGATCATGTCCAGATCTAGATCGCCTCCCGGAAGGGTTATGGTCCTCCTCCCCCACTGATGTAGGGCTGGTAAAGGGATTCCCACCTTACAAAGTAACTGTGAAGTCAGAACACCGTCCGTTAGTTAGGCAATATCCGTTAAAACCTGAGGCAGAGAAAGGTATAGCCCCTGTAGTGCAAGACATGTTAGCATCAGGAATATTGCGAGAGGCTCCAAAAGCCACTTGCAACACTCCTATCTTTCCAGTCCAGAAGGGACATACAGGGAAATGGCGCATGGTGCAGGTTAATAACATAGTGCAACACGCAGCACCAGACGTGCCCAACCCACACTTATTACTCAATTCATTGACTCCTGATAAAAGCTACTTCTCAGTAGTGGATCTTAGTAATGCATTTTTCTCAGTACCATTGCACCCTGATTCTTAACATTTATTTGGATTTACCTATAAAGGGAAAAAATACACATATACTAGACTCCCTCAGGGATTTTCTAAAAGCCCACATGTATATACCATGGCTCTTAGATACTCCTGTGAAATACCATCACATAGTCAGGTATTACTATACGTGGATGACATCTTAATAGCAGCAGATTCAGAACAACATTGCAAAGAAACTACCCTAACTGTGCTTCAGCACTTATACAATACTGGACACAAAGCTTCTAAACAGAAGTTGCAGTATTGCAAAAAGACAGTTGTCTATTTAGGGCATAACCTTTCACAAAAAGGTCGCTCGCTGCTAGAGACAAGGAAACAAGCTATACAGGAAGCACCTAAACCACAGACCAAACAACAGATGATGTCCTTTTTAGGGCTCTGCAATTATTGTAGAGAATGGTTACCAGATTATGCTTTTCTAGTTCAACCTTTGCAAAATTTAATATACGGGAAGGAGATGACCCTAAAGGACAAAATACAATGGACTGAGGACGGAGAAAATGCTTTTACAAATTTAAAAAGAATGTTGCAAACCAATGTGACCCTTGCTCTACCAGATTATCAACAACCAATTTCCCACAGCTGAGCACCCGTTTCAAGTTGTGCATATGGATTTTATTGAATTATCTTGGTCACAAGGGAAGAAATACTGTCTAGTTATTATAGACACCTTTTCTAAGTGGGTAGAAATATACACTGTAAAGCATTGTGATGCAATGACCGTTGCAAAATGTTTGGTAAACCATTATTTCCCTACCTATGGCATACCTCATATTATAAGATCAGACAATGGGACTCATTTTGTAAATCAGACCATGTCCCTTTGCTCAAAAGCACTAGGTTTTACGCTTAAGAATCATTGTGCTTATCACCCCCAGAGCGCAGGCTTAGTGGAAAGGACCAACGGCACTATTAAAACAAGGCTCAAAAAGACAATGGAAGAGACAAAAAGGCCGTGGCCAGAATGTTTGTCTCTAGTAAAATTGTGGATGAGAATAACTCCCATTCCTGCAGGATTAACACCTTTTGAAATAGTGTATGGTAGACCATTTCACCTAGCAACTGAAATGAATGATATAGAAAAAGCAGACCGAGAAAATACGCTGGCCGATTGGATGCGTAAACATCACAACAAAAACATAGCCCCAGTAGTCTGCCGGTAAATTCTGTTTCTACTCAACAGGATAACTTGCAGCCGGGAGATTGGGTCCTGGTCAAGGTCCTGTTGCGAAAAGATTGGAGCACACCCCGGTGGGACGGTCCTTATCAAGTCCTCCTCACAACACCAACAGCAGTAAAGATCACAGAACGACCTTCCTGGATACACAAAAGTCACTGTAAACCCATCAAGCCCTTATCAGAGGCCTCAGCAACAGAGTAGCAGTGGAAGTCCGCTACAAAGGCACAGTAACCAATAGGGTGCTGTTGTCTCAACCCGGTGAAGAAAACAACTGAGCTGCACTCTATTTAGGATGGCCCTGATAGGATGGGGATGTGGTAAGGTGACTCTAGGGGTCATTCTTGTTGTAGGACTTGTATGGTTGTCCTTGCTCCCACCAGCTCCGTTACAGCACCTACGACGATGGACCCATGATGACTTCCATCTGCGCCCGTTGCCCGCTGATCATACACATCCATTTATGCAGAACTACTGGTACCGATATGTACATGATACTGTGACAGCAAAAAATGTGACAAATTGCTATGTTTGTTCAGTAATGCCCATTCATAGTGAAATTGTTTTATTACTGTTATACCATGTTTGAAAATGTTTATTAATCAAGCTCTTAATGCCGCTTTTCGGACACGCAGTACAATGTTTCTCTCCCTTACACAAAATATAGAGACAGAGCCTGTTTTCAGCGATGGCGATGAAGAAGACATATAATTCATAATGACGGCCAAGCCGAAAGCACTCGTGCAAGGCTCGGACCTGAAGAAACGGAATTAAATGTTTTCCAGGATAGACAGGAGGGACGACTCCTGTGGGTTTGCGTGCTTAACAGTTAGGATAATGACAATGTGGTCTAAATGACGGTTGTACCTAAAGTGCTTTTGCAACTTGTACAATGCTGATGCTTCCGATCATACTGTCATGATAAACAGGAGGGACTGTTAGGTTGAAGAAACAGTTATACATCATCTTGTCATCATTTCTGTATGATCAGCAATGAGTGTAAATACATATATACGTTATTTCTTATCTTCTAGCCACATACTCTTAGCTATTGTACCCTAAGTATGTGGTCAACAGCTGCCTACTTAGATAAGATTCTCACTTCCCTCTCTTGCGCCTCCCACTGACTATAAATAAAGGAGTCAAGGGGAACCACCCTTTGTAACACATTCTGCTGTAGTTTGCATTGCAGAGAGTGTGGGTACCCTTGCAAGTAAAACTGTAAAGTGTGTGTCTCGTAAATGTGGAGTTGCGGTGGAAACGCCGGGCGCTTTCCCCAACACCCGGGACCTTACCACAGTACCGCACAACATACGCTCACACTCCATCAGGTAACCCACCCGCTCAGCTCCCACACCCCGGTGGCGGCCGACAAAAACCCCACCACTCTCCTCAATATAAAATTATAATAAATAAATAAATAAATAAATAATAACTTATTAAATTAATACACATTCATAAGTGTCATGCCCGGCTCGTCCGCTCCTCGTGTGTGCCACGCCCCCTAATTACCCACGTGTGATTTCCTGATCGTGCCCAGTCGTGTCTTGTTTCCTGCTGCCTTGTTCCATGTATTTAAGTTCCTTGTTCCATGTATTTAAGTCATTGATGTTAGTCAGTGTCTGATGTTTCCTGCCCTGAATCCTACGATTAAACCCCGTTTTCCCTTACTTTGCCCGCTTACTTGTTCCTGCTCGCTCGCCTGCCTGTACGCTCACCCAGCGATCGCGGGCGTCCCGTGACAGAATGACAGACCACAAAAAGAAGAGGAAGCAGGGGAAGCAGAAGACCCCCGAGGAATCCATCTGTCTGGGGTCCTGCTCGCTCTCTGGCTCCAGTCTCCCTTTCGAGAGCGAGAAGGAGGAGCTCGTCCCTAGCCCGGTGTCGGAACCGCTTCATTTTGGAGCCCGTTTCCTGGCCCGACTCTGGGATAACGAGGACGAGACGCAGAGGCAAGTTCCGTTCCCGGACCTCGAGCCCTTGTCCCCCTGCCAGCCGCCACCTCTCGAGCGGTATACTTTCCGACCCGAGAGGCTGCAGAATTGGGGAGGATGGCGAGCGATTAGAGACCCAATCCCGCGTATGCCCCGCTTTTCACAGGGGGCAGGGATCGTCTCTCCCTCGCTGGACTTACCAGTCCCGCCAGTGGAGGCCAACGCCCCTAAGACGCTCCCCTCACCTCTGTCGGAAGGCAGAGAGCGGCTGGCACACAAGTTCTTCGCCCTCCAGGGCTTATATTGGAGGGTGTTGGACAGTTTCACAACTCCTAGGGACTCAGAGGTGGAACAACTTCTGCGTCAGCTTCACAGAGACTTCGAGGCTTTTAACCCTGCCTCTACAGTCAGCAGTCAGACTGAGGCTGACCCTGGGCATCCTGGGATTGCTGCGAGAGATTGCTGGGATACTGTGAGAGAGTGGTGTTGAGCTGCAGCGATTGTTTTGGGATTGTTTGTGATTGTTTTTGGGGTGTTTGGAACGTATTTTCTGAGTGTTTGTGTGCTTTAATTGTTTAGTGGGTGGCTGTGTTATTTCTATTTATTGTTCTTATTTTGGTCGGCGTGAGTGCTTGTCTGTCCTGTCTGTTTATTAACAGCGCGATTGTTACGGGCAGTGAGCTGCGTTTTCTGTTCGCGTTTAACTCCGTAAAAAACACCGGCGGGGCGAAATAGCTAATAATATCTAACGTCGGTAACGTTACTCAGCGCCAGAAAAGGACAGTTGCTCCTGAGCTTTGCTCGGTCGCCAGTCGGGGCCGGGAGGACATTTTCCACTTTTTTCCCCGCTCCGGCAGTAGCCTGCTGTGAGGGGGTTTTTGTGGTTTTTCGACCTCCCAAGAGCAACTTCGATTTTGTTTTGTTTTTAGTTCATACTTGGTTCAGGCAGAAGTTCTTTTGGTAAGTAGTAGTAAATTTATCGGATTTAAAATTTTAAATAAAAATAATAATTAAGTTCCGTTTCAACCCAAGTAACTTATTTTAGTGTACTCGGCACTTTATTGCATTTAACGGTACGCGAATTAATCTTTAAAGTTAAATACGCTATATAAATTTACTGGGCTGGGAGTACGGGGTCATAGTGAGTTAGTTAATTATGGGGCCGGCTCAGTGTTGCGTTTGCAACATGTTTGCCCTTCTGGACGTTAGTGTCCAGTCGGACTTCATCTGCGAGCGATGTAAGCTAGTGGACTCGCTCATGGTCAAGGTTCGCGACCTTGAGGAGCAACTGGCTCTCATCCAATGCAACAGTGAGTTAGAGGAGCAAGTTCATACGCCTTTTAGGGAGAAGGTGTGTACGCCACTAGCCGGGAGGGGAGAGAATGAAGAGCAGAGAGGTCGAGAGAGCTGGGTGACCGTAGGTCGTAGACGCAGGAAGGGGCGTACACACGTTGCAGAGGCGGCATCACCTGAGGTGACTGTGTCGAACAGGTTTCAGGTTCTTCCAGCTTTAGAGCCGGAACGGACTGGGGAGGCAGGTGGGCCCTTGGGCACTGAGGAGCCCCCTCCCCCCAGGAAGAGGGAGGTTGTGGTAGTGGGGGATTCCATTATTAGGGGAGTAGACAGTTATGTGTGCACGCGTGATAGAGGGTCCCGTACGGTGTCTTGCCTGCCTGGTGCCCAGGTAGGAGACCTTCCAGATCGTGTGGATAAGCTTTTGGCCCCAGCTGGGGTGGATCCAGTTGTCGTGGGGCATGTTGGCACCAACGACATAGGCAAGGGTAGAAGGGCTGTTCTGCAGGATAAATTTATAGAAGTTGCCAATAAGCTTAGAAGCAGAACGTCCACGGTGGTATTCTCCGAAATACTCCCCGTGCCACGTGCAAGTCAGGCTAAGTTAGCTGAGATAAGGAAATTAAATGCGTGGCTAAAAGGATGGTGTAGGAAAGAGGGGTTTAGGTTTATGGGGCATTGGAGGACCTTCTGGAACAGGTGGGACCTGTTCAAGCCGGATGGGTTGCACCTGAACCAGAGGGGAACCAGTGTATTGGGGAGGCGTATGTGTAGAGTAGTTGAGGAATGTTTAAACTAGGGACTGGGGGGGCAGGGAGGTTAGTTAACTATGTCAGTGGGGGGAAACGGAAAGCCCCAAATAATCATATTGTAAGTGGGCACCGTAATAGGCCTACCCTTTGTTGTCTGTATTTAAACGCCAGAAGTATTAGGAATAAAATTCATGATTTAGAGGCTTTTATCTCATCGGACTCTTATGATATTATAGGAGTGACTGAAACGTGGTTGAGTGAAAAGGATGGACAAGAATATAATATGGATGGTTACACGTTGTTCCGTAAGGATCGTATAGGAAAAAAGGGAGGTGGTGTTGCAGTATATGTAAAGGAAAACTTGCAGGCAAGGGAACTTACTGATATAAATAAAACTACGGAAGCAATATGGGTAAAATTAGATGCTAAAAACTCAAATAGCCTAATTGTCGGTGTTTGTTACAGAACACCTAATATAGCTGCTGAGGAAAGCAGATTGTTATACAGTGATATTAGGACTATGAGCAATAAAAATGATGTGGTAGTTATGGGTGATTTTAATCTACCAGGAATGCAGTGGGACATTGTCACTGGCTCTTCAGAAAATGAACTGGAGATGGTGGAATTAGTACAGGATTGTTTTTTTACTCAGTTTGTTAACACCCCTACCAGGGGAGATGCCATTCTTGATCTTGTTCTCTCTAATAACCAGGACAGGATTGGTAAATTAGACGTTTTAGAACCACTTGACAGTAGCGATCATAACATGGTCAAATTTGAGGTTAAGTTTAGTGTTCGAAGAGCTAAGTCCAAATCAAAAATATATAATGTTAGGAAAGCTGACTTTAAGTGTATGAGACTAAAACTAGAAACTGTGAACTGGATGGAGTTAAATAACAAAACTGTTGAAGAGGCCTGGGAATTTTTTAAAAGCACATTATTGCAAGTGCAAGAGGACTTCATACCTGTTTCCAGCAAGAATAAATCTAGGAAATTGCAACCTAGGTGGTTTACTAGGGAAATAAAGCATAAAGTAAGGAGGAAAAGGGCTTTGTTCCAGCAATGGAAAATAACTGACGATGACAGAATTAAGCAGGAATATCTAAGTCTACAGACTGAGTTAAAAAATGATATTAGACGAGCTAAAAGAAATGTCGAAAGGATGGTTGCATTGGAAGCTAAGGATGACGTTAAAAGTTTCTTCCAGTATTTTAACTCTAAAAGAGCTCTAAAACCTGAAATTACTAATCTGCAGGATAGTAAGGGTCTTATAATAGTAAACGACATTGATATAGTAAATGAGTTCAATGATAGTTTTGCACGGGTATTCACTGTTGAGGACCTTAGTAATTTACCAGTTATTACCTATCCAGCATTGTCTATAGCTAATATATATATAACTGAAGCAGATGTTTTGCAAAGCCTAGCTAAGCTCAAAATAAATAAATCACAGGGTCCTGATGGCATCTTACCTATAGTGTTAAAAGAGATGAGGGATATTATTTGCCGACCCTTAACTTTACTGTTTCAAAAATCCTTATCTGAAGGTGTGGTACCTTCTGATTGGAAGCACGCCTTCATAACGCCTATTTTTAAAAAAGGGGATAGAAGTAATTTGTCTAACTATAGGCCAATCAGTCTAACTTGTATAACTGGTAAAGTTATGGAGGCTATAATCAAAGAGAAAATGGTAGATTACCTGGACTCTAATAACATTTTGCGGGATAGCCAGCATGGATTTAGGAGAGGTAGATCCTGTTTAACAAATCTGTTGGAGTTTTTTGAGGAAGCTACTCAGGAAGTTGATGATAAGAAGGCCTATGATGTCATCTACTTAGATTTCCAAAAGGCTTTTGATGTTGTCCCCCACAAGAGGCTCCTACTTAAACTCAAAGCGACAGGTATTTTAGGTACCGTAGCGACCTGGATTGATAACTGGTTAACAGATAGGAAACAGCGAGTAGTTATAAGAGGCACAATGTCAAAGTGGGCTTGCGTTCATAGTGGGGTACCGCAGGGTTCGATTTTAGGACCACTATTGTTCCTAATTTACATAAATGATATGGATACCAATATATACAGTAAACTGGTGAAATTTGCAGATGACACCAAGGTGGGTGGTGTAGCAGATACTGAATTAGTGGCTCAGCAGCTACAGCGGGATCTTGATTTAATTTGTGACTGGGCCGATACCTGGCAGATGAAATTTAACATCGATAAATGTAAGGTACTCCATCTAGGGAGCAGAAATATAAAGTACAGGTATTTCATGGGTGTCACGGAAATAAAGGTAGCTGATCATGAGAAAGACCTTGGTGTGTATGTTGATGCTTCCATGTCCCATTCTCGCCAGTGTGGGGAAGCAATAAAAAAGGCCAATAGGATGTTGGGGTATATCTCCAGGTGTGTGGAGTTTAAGTCAAGGGAGGTAATGCTAAGATTATACAATTCCTTGGTGAGACCTCACCTAGAATATTGTGTGCAGGTTTGGTCACCATATCTTAAAAAGGACATTGTGGCCTTAGAAAAGGTGCAGCGTAGGGCCACAAAAATGATTCCTGGTCTTAGAGGAATGTCATACGAGGAACGGTTACTTGAGCTAAATCTGTTCAGTCTCAAGCAAAGGATCCAGGTATATAAGATTCTAACAGGTTTGGATGCTGTTCAAGCAAATAGTTACTTCAGCATTAGTTTAAATACACGAACTCGTGGCCATAGGTGGAAATTAGCGGGAGAACACTTCAAGCTGGATTTAAGGAAGCACTTCTTTACACAGCGTGTAGTCAGAGTATGGAATACCCTTCCTGATAATGTAGTGCAAGCTGAATCCTTGGGTTCCTTTAAATCAGAGCTAGATAAGATTTTAACGACTCTGAGCTATTAGTTTAGTTCTCCCCAAGCGAGCTTGATGGGCCGAATGGCCTCCTCTCGTTTGTATAGTTCTTATGTTCTTATGTTCTGAACCGGCGGCCCTCGAAGCCCTCGCGGAGGGTTTACAGAGGCTTCTCCAGCTCCGGAAGCCGGAGGATCCCGCACCGGAGCATCTGCCTCTGGCCCCGGAACCTGAACCGGAGCAGCCCCCTCTGCCCGCGGATCCTGCTTTGGAGCAAACGCCGTTACCGGCGGACTCCGCGCCAGGACCACCGCCTCGCGGCACCCGCCCCCCTGCACTCTGCGCTGCCGGGGCAGTCTCCACAACTGCCCGTGAGAACAGCGCAGCTTCCTCTGCGAGTGACACCCGCATCGGTGCAGCTCGCGCGGCCGCCGCCGTCCGCGAATCCCGCTCCAGAGCGGCAGCCGCCGCCTGCGCAGCAGCCGCCTGCGCAGCCAGCGCAGCCCCCACTGCCTACTGCTATTCCTCTTGCAGTTCCCGGGCCGGCGCCCCCACTGCAGCCACCTGCAGCTCCCGGGCCGGCGCCCCCACTGCAGCCACATCCAAGTCCTGACCGCGCTCCAAGTCCTGACCGCGCTCCAAGTCCTGACCGCGCTCCCGATCCGCCGCCCTTGCCTGCGGCTCCGGCGCCTGAGCAGCCGCCTTCGCTCCCTGACGCGCCCGGAGAAGCGCGCCTTGGAGAGGGGGCTCCCGCAGGGGAACGACCGCCTCTGCCGGTGGACCCCTCGCCGGAGCGACAGCTCCTGCCTGCTGACCAGGCGCCCGAGCAACCACTCCCGCCTGCGCACCCTACGCAGCCACCTGCGCAGCCCGGGGCGCTCCCCGTGCCTGCAGCAGCTCCAGCGCCCACGCCCGGGGTGCTCCCCGTGCCTGCAGTTCCAGAGCCAGCGCCCACGCCCGAGGCGCTCCCCGTGCCTGCTGCAGCTCCCGGGCCGGCGCTCCCACTGCAGCAGCCTGCAGCTCCCGGGCCGGCGCTCCCACAGCCTGACCGTGTTCCTGTCCCTGCGCCCCCACAACCTGACCATGTTCCTGTCCCTGCGCCCCCACAGCCTGACCGTGTTCCTGTCCCGGCGCCCCCACAGCCTGACCGTGTTCCTGTCCCGGCGCCCCCACAGCCTGACCGTGTTCCTGTCCCGGCGCCCCCTCTCCCTGCTGCGGCTCCAGTGGCGCCCCCTCTCCCTGCTGCGGCTCCAGTGGCGCCCCCTCTCGCTGCTGCGGCTCCCGAGGCGCCCCCTGACCGCGCTGCAGCGGCTCCCGAGGCGCCCCCTGACCGCGCTCCTGTCCCTGGCCCCGCTCCTGTCCCTGGCCCCGCTCCTGTCCCTGGCCCCGCTCCTGTGACTCCTCTGCCCTTGCCTCGGCATCCTCGGCCCCAACCGAGGGGCGTGATGTCCGTGTCCCGTAAGGGGCGGGGACACAGACGCAGGGCTGGGGTCCCTCCCGCCTGGCCCCCTGGCTCGCCCTCCCTCGCCTGCGCTCTGGCTCGGTTGGCGCCTGCGGTTCCTGGCCCTCCGGGTCGGCTGTCGCCTGCGGGTCCCCCTCCGGTGCCTCGTCGCCCTGCCTCGTTCCCCCCTCCGGTGCCTGGTCGGTCACCGGGGGGCTCCCCGACGGCGGCTCCCCCCCTCGCCTTGCCTTCGCCCTGGCCCCTTCCAGCTCCCTCGTCCCCTTCCCCGGTGCTCCCTCCTGCTCCCTCCCTGGCCCCTTCACGGGTCCCTCGCCCTGTCTCCTCTGCCCCTTCTCGGTCCCCTCCGGCTCCGGCCTCCCGGCTGCCGCCCGTCGCCCGCTGGGTCTCCCTCGGGCTCCCCCTAGTTCCCCCTCCTTGTCTCCCTACGCCCCTGCCTTTGTCCCGCCTGTCTCTGCCCCTCTGTTTTCTGCTCGCCCTTTCGTTCCGCCCGTCTCTGTTCCTTGTGCCCCGGTGTACCCGCCGTGCACTCCTGGCCCCTTTGTTCCGCCCGTTCCTTCTGTGTCTCCCTTCTTGGTTTGCCTGTCTGCCTTCCCGGCCCTCTGTCAGGTTTTCTCTTTTGTCTTTTCCCTCGCTCTGTTTTGTGCCTCGGTCCTGTTCCCTGTCCTGCGTTGATTCTGTTCTTGTTTTTCAGGTCCTGTTCTGCCTCGTCCCGTCCGTCACCCCTTCCTTGGCGCGCCCGGTGTAGCGCGCCTTTGGGGGGGGGGGTTCTGTCATGCCCGGCTCGTCCGCTCCTCGTGTGTGCCACGCCCCCTAATTACCCACGTGTGATTTCCTGATCGTGCCCAGTCGTGTCTTGTTTCCTGCTGCCTTGTTCCATGTATTTAAGTTCCTGATTTGTACTAACCCGTTGTCTGTCATTGATATTAGTCAGTGTCTGATGTTAAATAAATAAAGGAGCCAAGGGGAACCACCCTTTGTAACACATTCTGCTGTAGTTTGCAACAACAACAACAACAAATTTATTTTTATATAGCGCATTATCACAACATTACATTGTCTCAAAGCGCTTTACAGTATCCTCACCCAAAGCCCCCAGTGAGTAAGCCATAGGCGACAGTGGCAAGGAAAAACTCCCTAGAAGGAAGAAACCTTGAGAGGGACCAGACTCAAAGGGGAAGCCCATCCTCCAGGGGCCGGCAGGGATAGTCAAATAGAGAGAGGAGAGCAAGGAAGATAAGCCAATGCCGAAGCCGAGTCTTCTTCCAATTGCCAGGCAACCAGAGGTAAGGCAGCGGGTCATACATGGAAGATCAGAACGGCGAGCTGGATGCAGGGACGTCACTGGTGGTGGTCGGGTGTGCTGGATATCTTGATAGATTGAGGTCTCCAGGCATCACCCCCAGGAGGAGTAGGGGAAATAAAATGTACAATTAGGCATAGTAGAGGAGGCTATTGGCAGTGCTAAAAGCTAGGTGAGTACAATATGAAGTGCAATCTGCAAGCTCCGGCAGATATGGCTATGGCAGCATCAGTAGGAGGGAGAGGCAAGTGGGAATGCCGGCATGGGGAGTCCCTGAAATGTCAGCACTCCAGTTCCACAAGAGATTGCAAAGCTAGAGTGACAGCACTGACAATCCAGTTCATCCAAAGCCAATGGCACCGATCCCCACCCAGCTCTACACCTCACACTACAGGTCTGACTGGGAGTGAAGAGTTAGCTAGGGCTAGAACTAGTGTCCCTATACGCTAAACTAAACAGGTGTGTTTTTAGTCTGGACTTGAATATTGAGAGTGAACCTGAAACCCGCACATCTGGTGGAAGACCATTCCACAGCAGAGGAGCTTTGTAGGAGAAAGCTCTGCAGCCTGCCGTAGCTCTTTCTACCCTAGGCACTAACAGATATCCCATGGCTTGAGAGCGAAGCAAGCGTGGAGGGTTGTATGTGGTCAGCAGTTCACTAAGGTATTCTGGTGCAAGGCCATTTAGTGCTTTATAAGTTAATAGCAGTATTTTATAGTCAATTCGAGACTTAACTGGCAGCCAATGAAGAGAGGATAAGACCGGTGTAATATGATCAAATTTTTTAGTGTTTGTTAGAACTCTGGCTGCAGCATTCTGTACCATCTGAAGTTTATGCAAGGATCCAGACGGGCAACCCGATAGGAGGGCATTACAGTAATCCAATCTGGAACTTACGAAGGCATGTATTAGTTTTTCTGCATCATTAAGTGAGAGCATCTTACGAAGCTTGGCTATGTTCCGTAGATGATAAAATGCAGTTCTAGTAATACTTCTTATGTGAGCATCAAAGCATAGATCTGAATCGACAAGAACGCCAAGATTTCTAACTACCATGTTAGGTTGTGTAGGAAGGTTACCAACGTTGAGGTGGTGGAACTTATTTCTAGCAGCCTTGGGACCAATTACCAGAACTTCTGTTTTTTCTGTGTTTAACATAAGGAAATTTTTTGTCATCCAGCACTGGATATCTAATAGACAGTCTTCTAACCGAGATAGCAGTGATATATCATCAGGGTTAACAGATATGTACAACTGTGTATCATCTGCATAACAATGAAACCCAATACCATGATTTCTAATAATGTTACCAAGAGGTAGCATGTATAGGGTAAACAGTAGCGGGCCCAGGACTGATCCCTGTGGGACACCATATTCAACTTTAGTGGCCTTGGATGATTCATTGTTCACATGGGCATACTGATAGCGATCAGACAAATATGAGCGGAACCAAGAGAGCGCTGTCCCTGTAATGCCAACTACACCTTCTAACCGGTCCAAGAGGATATTATGGTCCACAGTATCGAACGCTGCAGTTAAATCTAGCAATACCAACAGAGATACACAGCCACGGTCAGAAGCCACAAGTAGATCATTCATTACTTTGACTAGAGCAGTTTCTGTGCTATGGTTTGGTCTAAAGCCAGACTGATATAATTCATTGGCATTAGTTTTTTGTAGGAAAGAGGACAACTGACGAACTACAACCTTTTCCATGATCTTTGAAATGAAAGGAAGATTTGAGATAGGTCTATAGTTTCCTAAAACACTGGGTTCAAGATTTGGTTTCTTTAGGACGGGTCTGATAACAGCAATTTTAAAAGGTTTTGGAACATATCCAAGCCTAAGAGAAGAGTTTAACACATTTAACACGGTAGTGCCAATCTGTGGTGCAATTTCCTTGAAGAATTTTGTAGGAATTGGGTCTACAAGGCTAGTAGAGGATTTACAGGAGAAAATTAAGCTCAAAAGTTCTGAGTGTGTAATAGGAATGAATGATTCAAAGGTCTCATTATTGGTAGGCATAAGACTAGCAGGAGGCAGGCAGCCGTAAGTAGGTAAAGGTGTGCACTGTATAGTCTGTCTAATTGTAGTTATCTTACCATTAAAAAATGTAAGAAAGTCATCACTCTTAAGAGCTTGTGGGATTTGCAAGTTTAATGAGGAATTCTGTGTTATCCTAGCCACGGATTCAAATAGGAATTTAGGATTGGTTTTGTTCATGTCTATTAATCTGGAGAGATACACAGACCGAGCAGTTACTAGTGCTTGTCTGTATTTAGAGAGGCTCTCTTTCCAGGCAGATTTGAAAACTTCCAGTTTAGTTGAGCGCCATTTTCGCTCTAGCTTGCGTGATGCCTGTTTGAGTTCACGTGTATTATCAGAGTACCAGGGGGCAGGTTGGTTATTGCTATGCTTTATACTCCTAAGTGGAGCCACAAGATCTAGAGTGCTGCGAAGGGATTTTTCCATGTTTGAAGTTGCCTGTTCAAGTTCATTTACACACGATGCTTCAGATGTAAGGCTAAAGGACTGTGGAAGTTGTTTCATAAATGTTGTTGTAGTTAGTGCCTTAATAGAACGTCTGATTCTATACTTTGGAGTGGTGGTCAACAGGAGGCTATACTGGATTTCAAATGTTAACAAGTAATGATCTGAGAGCAGAGGACTCTGTGGCATAATAGACACATGTTCTACCAGGATGCCATGACTAATGATCAAATCAAGGGTATGGTTACAGACATGAGTAGGCCCGACTACATTCTGACATACACCTACAGAGTCAAGAATAGCTGCAAACGCTGTTTTTAAAGGATCATTATCCTTCTCCATATGAATGTTAAAATCACCCACAATAACGGCTTTGTCAGTACTGACCACCAGGTTTGTTAAAAAATCAGCAAATTCCTTAAGAAAATCACTGTACGGCCCAGGCGGTCTATACACAATAACCATGGTGATTTGGGGTGATGAACTAGAAAGAGATGAGCCAGCAAGGCTAAGAACAAGAGTTTCAAATGTGCTGAAACTCACACCACATTTCTCAGACACTCCTAAGTTGGACTGAAAAATTGCAGCAACACCACCACCTTTGCGATTTGGTCGCGGGTTATGCTTATAACTGTATTCCGCTGGAGTAGATTCATTTAGTGCCATGAATTCATCTGGTTTAAGCCAGGTCTCAGTAAGGCACAGGGCACCAAGACTAAAATCAGTAATTATTTCATTTATTAATAGTGCTTTAGGGGCCAGTGATCTTATATTCAGAAGTCCAAGTTTAAGTTTAAATATTGCATCACAACTGTTTTCTAGTAACGGATTCATTGTGATTTTAATTAAGTTATTATGGCACACTCCACGGTGGAATAGTCCTCCATGATTAAAGACGCGGGGAGCAGACACAGTCTCAATGAAATGAACCCTAGGCGACGACTCTAAGCGACTAGCAGGCGGTCGGTTATGCCGGTTTGCCTGCCGCCTGGACTTGGCTCTAGTTAGTCAGCGATTTGCCTGTAGACTACGAGCTATGCTTTTAGACAGGAGGTCGGCACCAGCCCGCGAGGGGTGAATACCGTCCCTCTTCAAAAGCCCAGGCCTACCCCAGAACATCCTCCAGTTGTCTATATAACCTACACCATTTATCGGGCACCATTCCGACAGCCAGCGATGTAGCGACGATAATCTGCTGTACATTTCATCGCCACGTCTAGCAGGGATGGGGCCAGAGCACGTTACTGACACACACATCTTCTTCGCAATGTTGCACACCTCTTTAAAATTTGCCTTTGTGATCTCCGATTGCCTCAATCGGACATCATTAGTGCCGACGTGGATAACTATCTGAGAGTATTTACGTTTACTTTTAGCCAGCACTTTTAAATTTGCCGAGATGTCGGTCGCTCTGGCACCCGGGAGACAATTTACAATGGTCGCTGGAGTCGCTACTCTCACGTTTCTTAGAATAGAATCATTGCAGAGAGTGTGGGTACCCTTGCAAGTAAAACTGTAAAGTGTGTGTCTCGTAAATGTGGAGTTGCGGTGGAAACGCCGGGCGCTTTCCCCAACACCCGGGACCTTACCACAGTACCGCACAACATACGCTCACACTCCATCAGGTAACCCACCCGCTCAGCTCCCACACCCCGGCGGCGGCCGACAAAAACCCCACCACTCTCCTCAATATAAAATTATAATAAATAAATAAATAAATAAATAATAACTTATTAAATTAATACACACTCATAAGTGTCATGCCCGGCTCGTCCGCTCCTCGTGTGTGCCACGCCCCCTAATTACCCACGTGTGATTTCCTGATCGTGCCCAGTCGTGTCTTGTTTCCTGCTGCCTTGTTCCATGTATTTAAGTTCCTTGTTCCATGTATTTAAGTCATTGATGTTAGTCAGTGTCTGATGTTTCCTGCCCTGAATCCTACGATTAAACCCCGTTTTCCCTTACTTTGCCCGCTTACTTGTTCCTGCTCGCTCGCCTGCCTGTACGCTCACCCAGTGATCGCGGGCGTCCCGTGACAATAAGCACTCTCCTCAATATAAAATTATAATTTTAAAAATAAATATTAAATAATAATAAATTATTAAATAATTTAAAATAATAAATAATTTTAAATAATAATAAATAATTAATTTAAATCCCTCTCCCATGATGTCACATCGTACCACCACAACCACGCCCCAAACTCCACCCCCCTCCAGTGAACTTTTGACCGTGACCTTTATGACCTTTAGGTCAGAAATCTTTTTGAAAGAAGCGGCATTCTCTATCTCTCTTAGGGAGTTTTTCCTTGCCACTGTCGCCTATGGCTTACTCACTGGGGGCTTTGGGTGGGGATACAGTAAAGCGCTTTGAGACAATGTAATGTTGTGATAACGTGCTATACTTTGTCATGTAATTTTCTATTCTATAATAAACAATAGTTTGATACACTTGTTTCATTCTTTTTCCCTCGTGCTCCTGCTTTCAAAATTGAAAGTTTGCCCTGCACTGCACTTTATTGGCGTGCGTTCTACGGGAATGTAGACCTCTGCTTCGGTGGAATCTTGCTGTTGTTGTAGATGGTCTGCTCGCACGCTTTCACATTGTGCACAAGCAGATCTGATTCTGTATCTCTGTAGAGAGGCATTCTTTTCTTCTGCCTGGCAAATCCAGCATTATAATAGCAATCCACCAAGGTGCAAGCGCACCTAGGTCTTAAAGAAAATGTTTGAAAAAATTAGTTTATAGCATGTTTACACCATAAACACAGCAGTGACTGAGTACAACCCTTGTGGACCAGGCGCCTGGCTTTGACTATTTTTCTGCCATTAAACTAGCAAACGTGGGTTGGCCATGAACTCCTGCGTGTTGTAAAGTGAGGTATGAAACAGATACCAGGCCGCTTCAGTGAGGGTCAGCGTAAGTTTTCTTCATGTGATTTTATGGTTTCAAATGTTTCATTGGAATCAATCCATCCAGCAGCATGAAGACTCCAATCCAAAGAAGTGGGACGATGCCAAAGAAGAACAAATCAGTCAATCCTCAAGTCTCCTCTCTTCTCAGGCGATTGATGGACTCTGAGCATGAGACATGTACAAAAGATGAGGACTCTTCTCTACTATGCAAATGGAAACTCTTCTTAACCTTTTATTTATAGCTTTTGCTTATACCGTAAGATTTAGGAACACATTGAAAAAGATAAATTTTAATGTATTTGAAGGTTGAAGTTATTGGAATTTGTTACGACTGATTTGATGGAATATGTTTTTGGACCGAACTGTCAAAAAATGTGGAATGTAAAATGCAATTTAATGGTTGAATCCGTAATAACTTGCTATAAATTGCACACACATCCAGCATTACAGTGACAGGGAGCTATTAGACCAGAGTTGTTGTTTTACATTACAGTTTTTTACAATCGCTATGACAGTTTTTGCAATACATTTAACAAGTTCCCTAAACTCTTAACGCACCAATACACCTAAAACACACAATTGGCAAAACGGTTAATTTCATGCTCAAAATCACACATTGTAAACTAAACCCCAAAAATAATTTTCAAAATACAATAATAAACTACCATAGTACACTATATCTAGCAAAACACTGCAAACGTTTTAAAATCGAATAATTATTGAAAACACTAACACATGTTCTCTTCCAACAGGAACATTTAGTCAATCATTGACAAAAAAAACACTATCATCAGCTTAAATTACAGAAACTGCATTATTTTATATGTCAGGTCTGCCCTTATATTTGAAGCCTTTCTACATTTTTGTTTTGTTGCGTTTAGTAAATGCATGCATTTTGTTTCCTTTGCTGCAGAAATTCAATACAAAAAAATTACAGTTTTTTTCAGTCGCTAACAAGCGCTTACCCATACTTCAGATACTTTTTCTAAACTCTTAACACAGACTCACAACTACAAAACACAATTGGCCAAATGGATAATTTTCTTCTCAAAAATAAATTGTTAAATATATACACTATGTCATGCCCTGCTCGTCGGCTCCTCCTGTGTGCCACGCCCCCTGCCTACCCACGTGTGTTTCCCGGATTGTACCCAGCTGTGTCTGATTATTTTCAAGCAGTCCTGTGTATTTCAGTCCGTGTCTTACCCGAGTCCTTTGTCCGTCATTGATGTTCATCGATGTTCGTTTGCGTGAGATCCCCGTATTCCCGATTAAACCCCGTTCGTCCCGTATCCTGCCTGCCTGCTTCCTCCTTCCGCACAATCGCCGCTCTCCGCCGCGCTCGCGCACCACGACCCGTAACAGAATGACGGACCGTAAAAAGAAAAGTAAGCGGCGAGGAAGGAGGATCCCTGAGGAGCCGATCCGCCTGGGAGCCTGCTCGCTCTCCAGGCTTTGGATCGCGCCGGAGGAAGAGGTACCCGTCCGGTCTCCAGCCCGGGGGCCGCTCCCGCGAGGTACCTGCCCAGTCTCGATGTTCTGGCCCTCGAGTGAGGACGAGGAGGAAGAGCCCTTCCTCTTCCCTTACCTGGAGCGGGAGCCGGTGTTTTCGCTGTCTGTTTTTGCAGACATCGCGCCACCTCCCGCTGCCACCAGGCGCCAGAAGAGCAAGGAGGAGTCCTTCGAATACCCGGACCCACTGCTCATCCCCCCTGCAGCAGCCACCCCGGAGGCGCCGTCCGCGCCTCAACCAGGGAAGACGGCCGACTGCATCTCCCAGTTCTTCGCCCTCCAGGGGCTATTCTGGAGGATCTGGGAGGGACTGGGCACTCCAGTGAGTCCAGAGGCAGAGGACATTATAACGCGGCTCCAGAAAGACTTTGCCGCGTTTACTCCCGCCTCCGACCGGGGGGATCTGGAGAAAATGGCAGAGGGGGTTCGGCAGCTCCTCCAGCTCCAGAGGGCTGCGGACTCCGCTCCCGTGCAGCCGCCATTGCCGGCGGACCCCGCTCCCGTGCAGCCGCCATTGCCGGCGGACCCCGCTCCCGTGCGAAGCTCGGGCAGAAACAATAAACCAATTATCCTGATACAAACTCCAACTCCCCCAATTATACTAAGCTATTCTATGTTTACATAGAAGCAACAATGCTAGAATCAGTAACAAGGGAGCACGCCTCCCTCCCGGCACACGTGTAAGTCAGATCGGACACACCACTGACAAATAAAGAGCCCAACCAAAGAGGGCCTAGCAGACCAAACAACAACCAAGAAGAACCTGCAACTTACAATCGTTAACCCAACACAGGAGTGCCAACATAGGGAAAGACTAAATGAAGAAAGAAGGAACTCGGCAACCACGGGCCCCGCCTGTTTACCAAAAACATGGCCTCTTGCAACCCATAAATAAGAGGTCCAGCCTGCCCAGTGACGATAAGTTTAACGGCCGCGGTATTTTAACCGTGCTAAGGTAGCGTAATCACTTGTCTTTTAAATGAAGACCCGTATGAAAGGTGTCACGAGGGCCCTCCTGTCTCCTACTTCAAGTCTGTGAAATTGATCTGCCCGTGCAGAAGCGGGCATAACAACATAAGACGAGAAGACCCTGTGGAGCTTAAGACTAATCAACCAACCGTGCCTAGAAGCTCTCTGCCCAACAGCAACAAAAAGCCAAACAAGCATAACGAACCATGGTTGAACTGTCTTCGGTTGGGGCGACCATGGGGGACAAAAAAGCCCCCAAGAGGAATTAGGGGACCAGATAACTGATCCCTAAGAGCCAAGAGCCACTACTCTAAGCAACAGAATACTCTGACCAATAATGATCCAGACACAAGCCTGATCAACGAACCAAGTTACCCCAGGGATAACAGCGCAATCCTTTCCCAGAGCC
This sequence comes from Brienomyrus brachyistius, assembly GCF_023856365.1. Taxonomy (NCBI): domain Eukaryota; kingdom Metazoa; phylum Chordata; class Actinopteri; order Osteoglossiformes; family Mormyridae; genus Brienomyrus; species Brienomyrus brachyistius. Next base: position 1,440,225 of record NW_026042331.1, read on the forward strand.
CATATCGCCGAAAGGGTTTACGACCTCAATGTTGGATCAGGACATCCTGGTGGCGAAAATTCTACCAAGGGTTCGTTTGTTCAACGATTAAAGTCCTACGTGATCTGAGTTCAGACCGGAGCAATCCAGGTCGGTTTCTATCTATGCATTTCCCCTTCCTAGTACGAAAGGACCGGAAGGAGGGGGCCAATGTTCAAAACACGCCCCGTCCCTACTCAATGAAAACAACTAAATTATTAAAGGGAAATATAAATCACAGCCCAAGACAAGGGCTAGCTGAGGTGGCAGAGCCTGGTAATTGCAAAAGACCTAAGCCCTTTCCCCCAGAGGTTCAACTCCTCTCCTCAGCTCTTGAACAAAATGAACGAATGACTACCATTAATCATCAACCCACTTCTATGCATCATTCCAGTATTACTAGCAGTAGCCTTCCTAACCCTACTAGAACGAAAAGTACTAGGATATATACAACTACGAAAAGGGCCAAACATTGTAGGACCATACGGCCTACTACAACCTGTCGCCGACGGGGTTAAACTCTTCATTAAAGAACCCGTACGACCCTACGCATCCTCACCAATTCTATTTCTAGCCACACCAATACTAGCACTCACCCTAGCAAAAACCCTGTGAATTCCAATACCAATTCCATATCCAATCACCGACCTAAACCTAGGAGTTTTATTTATCCTAGCCCTATCCAGCCTAGCAGTATATTCCATCCTAGGATCAGGCTGAGCCTCAAACTCAAAATACGCCTTAATCGGGACCCTACGTGCAGTTGCCCAAACCATCTCATACGAAGTAAGCCTAGGCCTCATCATCCTCTCCACAATCATCTTTGTAGGAGGCTTCACACTACACACATTCAACGTAACGCAAGAACCAATCTGACTACTCGCACCCAGCTGACCTCTAGCAGCTATATGATATATCTCAACATTAGCAGAAACCAACCGAGCCCCATTTGACCTCACAGAGGGAGAGTCAGAACTAGTCTCCGGCTTTAACGTAGAATATGCAGGAGGCCCATTCGCCCTATTCTTCCTAGCCGAATACGCCAACATCCTACTAATAAATACACTCTCCACCATCCTTTTCCTAGGAGCCGCACACAACCCTCCTACCAGAACTAACCATAACCAACCTTATAATAAATTATAATAATAAAAAACTACTCTCCACACTATTCCTATGAGTCCGTGCCTCCTACCCCCGATTCCGATACGACCAGCTTATGCATCTAGTATGAAAAAACTTCCTACCAATAACCCTAGCCCTCATCCTATGACACCTAGCACTCCCCCTATCCATAGCAGGCATCCCCCCACAAACATAAACGGAAGTGTGCCCGAAAGCCCAAGGGCCACTTTGATAGAGTGGATAATAGGGGTTCAAGTCCCCTCACTTCCTTAGAAAGAGGGGATTTGAACCCCTCCCTAAGAGATCAAAACTCTTCGTGCTTCCAATACACCACTTCCTAGTAAAGTCAGCTAAACAAGCTTTCGGGCCCATACCCCGAGAATGTGGGTTAAACCCCCTCCTTTGCTAATGAACCCATACGTACTCACTATCCTCATCTCAAGCCTAGGAATTGGTACCACTTTAACATTCGCCAGCTCCCATTGACTCCTGGCCTGAATAGGACTAGAAATTAATACACTAGCAATTATTCCACTAATAACTCAACAACATCACCCTCGAGCCGTAGAAGCCGCTACAAAATACTTCCTCACTCAAGCAACAGCTGCCGCAATAATCCTATTTGCCAGCACAACAGACGCATGAATATCTGGACAATGAAACATTACACAAATCTCCCACCCAATCTCAACCACCACAATCATACTTGCCCTCTCCCTAAAAATTGGACTCGCCCCAGCACACTTCTGACTTCCAGAAGTACTACAAGGCCTAAATCTAACCACAGGACTTATTTTATCCACCTGACAAAAACTAGCCCCATTTGCCCTAATCTACCAAATCGCACCAAACACCAATCCAACACTCCTCACCGCACTCGGCATTACTTCAGCCCTAGTTGGAGGCTGAGGCGGCCTAAACCAAACACAACTACGAAAAATCCTAGCATACTCATCAATCGCTCACCTAGGCTGAATAATTATTATTCTACACTTTATACCAAGCCTAACCCTCCTAAACCTAACAATATATATCTTAATAACATCAGCAGTATTCCTAACAGCTAAAATTATATCCGCCACTAAAATCAACACACTAGCCACAACATGAACCAAAACCCCCGCCCTAACAGCATTAGCCATAATAAGCCTGCTCTCCCTAGGAGGCCTCCCCCCTCTCACAGGATTCATGCCAAAATGATTAATTTTACAAGAACTAACTAAACAAGACCTCCCACTCACCGCAACAATTATAGCAATAAGTGCCCTACTTAGCCTATTCTTCTACCTACGCCTATGTTACGCAATAACCCTAACAATTTCACCAAACACCAACAACGCAACAACCCCATGACGTTTCAAATCAACCCAAACAACCCTAACAACAGCAATTACCCTAATTGCTTCCCTAACCCTCCTTCCCATCACCCCCGCCATCCTGGCTATAGTAGCCTAGAGACTTAGGATAATCAGACCAAAAGCCTTCAAAGCTTTAAGCAGGAGTTAAAATCTCTTAGTCCCTGATAAGACCTGCAGGACTTTATCCCACATCTTCTAAATGCAACTCAGACACTTTAATTAAGCTAAGGCCTTACTAGATGAGAAGGCCTTGATCCTACAATCTCTTAGTTAACAGCTAAGCGCTCAAACCAACGAGCTTTCATCTACCCTTCCTCCCGCCGCCACGGGAACGAGGCGGGAGGAAGCCCCGGCAGGCAGTTAGCCTGCATCTTCAGATTTGCAATCTGACGTGTCATACACCACAAAGCTTGACAGGAAGAGGACTTAAACCTCTATACATGGAGCTACAATCCACCGCTTAAACCTTCAGCCATCCTACCCGTGGCAATCACTCGCTGATTTTTCTCAACCAATCACAAAGACATCGGCACCCTATATCTAGTATTTGGTGCTTGAGCCGGAATAGTGGGCACTGCACTGAGCCTTCTTATCCGAGCAGAACTAAACCAACCCGGAGCACTACTTGGTGATGACCAGATTTATAATGTTATCGTCACAGCACACGCCTTCGTAATGATTTTCTTTATGGTAATACCAATTATAATCGGTGGGTTTGGTAACTGACTAATCCCCCTTATGCTCGGCGCTCCCGACATGGCATTCCCCCGAATAAATAATATAAGCTTCTGACTTTTACCTCCATCTTTCCTTCTTCTACTAGCTTCCTCCGGAGTTGAAGCCGGGGTTGGGACAGGATGAACCGTATACCCACCCCTAGCCGGCAACCTAGCCCATGCCGGAGCTTCCGTAGACTTGGCCATCTTCTCCCTTCATCTGGCCGGAGTTTCTTCTATTCTCAGGTCAATCAACTTTATTACCACAATTATTAACATGAAACCCCCAGCAATCTCACAATACCAAACCCCTCTCTTTATCTGGGCCCTATTAGTAACTACCGTTCTGCTACTGCTATCACTACCAGTACTAGCCGCAGGAATTACAATACTGCTTACAGACCGAAACCTCAACACCACATTCTTCGACCCGGCCGGCGGTGGAGACCCAATCCTCTATCAACACCTGTTCTGATTCTTCGGCCACCCTGAAGTATATATCCTAATTCTCCCAGGGTTCGGAATAATCTCCCATATCGTCGCCTACTATGCAGGGAAAAAAGAACCATTTGGATATATAGGAATGGTTTGAGCAATAATAGCAATCGGCCTCCTCGGGTTTATCGTATGAGCCCATCACATGTTTACAGTAGGTATGGACGTTGATACCCGAGCCTACTTCACATCAGCAACCATAATTATTGCAATTCCAACTGGTGTAAAAGTATTCAGCTGATTAGCCACCTTATATGGAGGCTCAATTAAATGAGAAGCCCCATTCCTATGGGCCCTAGGCTTCATCTTCCTATTTACAGTTGGAGGCCTAACAGGCATCATTCTAGCCAACTCCTCTCTAGACATTGTACTACACGACACCTACTACGTAGTTGCACACTTCCACTACGTCCTATCAATAGGAGCCGTATTCGCAATCATAGGAGGATTTGTACACTGATTCCCTCTATTCTCTGGATATACACTACACGGCACATGAACTAAAATCCATTTCGCCGTAATATTCGTAGGAGTAAACCTCACATTCTTCCCACAACACTTCCTAGGCCTAGCAGGTATGCCACGGCGATACTCCGACTACCCAGATGCCTATACACTATGAAACACTGTATCATCAGTTGGATCTTTAATTTCCCTAGTAGCCGTAATTATATTCCTATTCATTCTCTGAGAAGCATTTGCCGCCAAACGAGAAGTCCTATCGGTAGACCTAACTACAACAAACGCCGAATGACTACATGGCTGCCCACCACCATACCACACATTTGAAGAGCCAGCCTTTGTACAAGTACAGACCGGACATCGAGAAAGGAAGGAATCGAACCCCCGTATACTGGTTTCAAGCCAGCCGCAAAACCATTCTGCCACTTTCTTACATAACTTATAAGACACTAGTATAATAGCCACTACACCACCTTGTCAAGGTGGAATTGTAGGTTAAACTCCTGCGTGCCTTATCTAATGGCCCACCCCTCACAATTAGGACTCCAAGACGCAGCATCCCCAGTTATGGAAGAACTCATTCACTTCCACGACCACGCACTTATAGTAATTTATCTTATCAGCAGCTTCGTTCTTTATATTATCGTAGCCGTAGTATCAACAAAACTAACTAACAAACACGCCCATGACTCTCAAGAAATCGAAATCGTATGAACAGTTCTCCCAGCAGTAATCCTAATTCTCATCGCTCTCCCATCTCTACGAATCCTCTACCTAATGGACGAAATTAATAATCCACATCTAACAGTCAAAGCAATTGGTCATCAATGATACTGAAGCTACGAATACACTGACTACAAAGACCTGGCCTTTGATTCATATATAATCCCAACACAAGACCTCACCCCTGGTCAATTCCGACTACTAGAAGTAGACCATCGAATAGTAGTCCCAACCGAATCACCAATTCGAGTCCTAATTACAGCTGAAGATGTCCTCCACTCCTGAGCTGTTCCAGCATTAGGAGTAAAAATAGATGCGGTACCAGGACGACTAAACCAGGCCACATTTATCGCCTCCCGGCCCGGAGTTTACTACGGACAATGCTCTGAAATTTGTGGCGCAAACCACAGCTTCATACCAATCGTTGTTGAAGCAGTCCCCCTAAAACACTTCGAAGACTGATCCACCTCCATACTAGAAGACGCCTCACTAAGAAGCTAAATAAGGAACAGCATTAGCCTTTTAAGCTAAAGATTGGTGACTACCGACCACCCCTAGTGACATGCCACAGCTCAACCCAGCCCCCTGATTTCTACTCCTAATCTTTTCATGATCAGTATTCCTAGCCATTATTCCACAAAAAGTCATACAGCACAACTTCCTAAGCGAACCTGCCCCCCGAACCGCTAAAGAGTATGCCTCAACCCCATGAGCCTGACCATGACACTAAGCTTCTTTGACCAATTCTCACTAACCACCTACCTAGGCATCCCACTAATTGCCTTAGCACTAACCCTACCATGAATCTTAATCCCCACTCCCAAAAATCGATGCTCAAACAACCGCCTATTAACCCTACAGGCATGATTCATCCGACAGTTTACACATCAACTGTTTCTACCAATTAACAAAGGCGGACACAAATGAGCCCTTTTACTAGCCTCCCTCCTCATCTTCTTAATCACCCTAAACCTTCTAGGAATTTTACCATACACATTCACCCCAACCACCCAATTATCCATGAACATAGGGTTTGCAGTTCCCCTCTGACTCGCCACAGTCCTAATCGGAGTACGACACCAATTAACACACACGCTAGCCCACTTCCTGCCAGTTGGTACCCCAGGCCCACTAATCCCAATTCTAATTATTATCGAAACCATCAGCTTATTTATCCGTCCAATCGCACTAGGAGTACGACTAACAGCTAACCTGACAGCAGGTCACCTCCTCATTCAACTTATTAGCACCGCTGCATTCCACATATTCTTTATTATACCAACCGTATCCGCCCTCACAATACTGCTCCTACTCCTCCTGTCAATTTTAGAGCTTGCCGTTGCAGTAATCCAGGCTTACGTATTTGTCCTGTTAGTGAGTCTATATCTACAAGAATCCGTATAATGGCCCACCAAGCACACGCATATCATATAGTAGACCCAAGCCCCTGACCCCTAACCGGGGCCGCCGCCGCTTTCCTAACAACATCCGGCCTAGCAATCTGATTCCACTACCACTCTCTCACACTACTCTCACTAGGCCTTGCCCTAATACTTCTAACTATATACCAATGATGACGCGACGTCGTCCGAGAAGGAACATTCCTCGGCCACCACACGCCCCCAGTACAAAAAGGCCTACGATACGGAATAATTCTATTTATTACATCAGAAGTATTCTTCTTCCTAGGTGTTAGGTTGAAGAAACTGTTATTAATCATTTTGTTATCACTCCTGTATGATCAGCAATGAATGTAAATATGTATATATATATTATTTTGTTTTCCCCTAGCCTCATACTTTAGATTATATTAATAATAGCATTCCCACCTTAGCAAAACCAGAACTTTCTCTCACCTCCCTATTCTGCATGACTCTTGCGCCTCCCACTGACTATAAATAAAGGAGTCAAGGGGAACCACCCTTTGTAACACATTCTGCTGTAGTTTGCATTACAGAGAGTGTGGGTACCCTTGCAAGTAAAACTGTAACCTGTGTGTGTCTCATAAATGTGGAGTTGGGGTGGAAACGCCGGGCGCTTTCCCCAACATAGAATTTGGTCCTTCGAGCCGGATCCGAGGAACCCCGAAGACGTCTCCAGTACGCCGAGAGAAGCGACACCGAAGTCTGTCGACAGCCACTCGAAGTCGGGTGCAAGAAAGACCTGTGATGTGAATTCGTCATCAGGCCGGTGGTTAGAACTGCGCTCGACGTCTGGTGATGTCTGAAGGACCTCGGTGACGGAACAGAGAGCACACTATACAGGTGAGAAACACGGCACCTAAGTGAATAGGTGGCCAAGTGAGAGATACGGCACCTAAATAAGTAGGTGGCCAAGACATGCATGTGGTTGAGGTTAGCCGAAATTAACCGGGAGAGAAAGTAGGCGTTATTGGAAATATATATATTGATGTATGTGGATGTGTTTTTATAGGTTTTAGATTAACCTACACGATCCACCCTAAAAGCAACAACATACTGGTGACTGAAGGATAAAGGACGGGTTTCATCCCTGAAAACTAACACCGCTGCTCTAATAGTGAACAGTAGAAGGCCGTGTTGGTGTCCTCCTGAGGTCTCATGCCAGGGACTTGCTTTTAGGATTTTTTATTTTTTGTAGTGTATTCAATAAAAGGTAACAATGGGAAAAAATCTGAGTAAACAAATCAAATTAGAGGGAGATGAGAAGTTTATGGAAGGATATAAACCAGGATCAGGACAAATAAGTAGTCAGAGATGGAGGAAAAAACATGGGTTTGAAGGAAAACTCCATACTCCAGACATATTAAAGTTACAGGGAAACTTAAAACTGGAGATGTTACAGACTACCAATAATAAAAAAGGCCAAGATAGAAAAAAGGAATACGTTTTCTCTGATGCATGGTTAGAACAGAGTAAACTAAGAGATAATAAGAGACAACAGAAAAAGGGAAATAAGGAGAAAAAACTGCAGGTGGCTTTAATCACACTAGACGAAGAAACGGCAGCAAGACCTTCTGCCCCTCCAGCTCCTCCACCGCCCCCACAAATTCCGGTGCCTGCACCGGCGCTGGTTCCAGCCACAGATAGACAAGAAGCAGGGGGGGGGGTGGAACCATCTCGCATGTTAACTCGAGGGTCTGATCCCTCTCTATATCCTGTAAAAGATTTGGCCACAGCTAAAGTACAATGGCATCCAAAAAATAACACAGAACAAGAGGAGGTAGAATGGCAGTGTCCCCTCGTAGAAGTGGCAAACCCAAATCGAGGGCCAAATAATGCAGGACCCGAAACTATGTTAGTATATAGACCCTGGACCGCTGAGGATAGAACAGCGGCTTTAAAAGGAATACCCCCGGTTGAAGAAGGGGTACCCGAGTTTTGGACTGCCATCCTAGAATTACAAAGTAGTTTTCATTTGAACGGCAGGGAAATGTACCGATGCCTAAGACAGTTGTTTACCCATAAATGGGGACGTGTGGCAGGCGACTTCACTGGACACGGTGCCAATAATGATGAAGTCTTAGCACATGACTCGCAGGAACTCATACAAGCATTACGAGACTTGCGAAACAGGGTAGAGACAGCCTTCGTAAGACGCGCAGATTATGGGCGAATAGCGCAGTGCAAACAAAAAGATGGAGAGGAACCTGAGGATTTTATGGATAGGATGCGAGTGGTGTTCAGGGGAAATTCAGGAATTCCTCACGACGAGGAAGACGGAGGAGTGTATCAGCAACAATTAAAACGAGCTTTTGTCGCAGGCCTAAAGCCTGAATTGCGAAAATATCTCGACAAACATTGGGTACATCAGAATACTGGCTCAGTCCAACAAGCCTTAGAATATGCCCAACACGCACAGAAAGCGCAGAAACAGCAAAAGACAGATACAATATTCAGCGCCTCTGACGTGGTAGCGCTAGTGCAAACGATCCCTCGGGGACGCGGGGGATTCAGAGGTAGAGGAAGAGGAAGATTTAGAGGCCGAGGAAGATTTAGAAATAAACAAACAGGAGGGTTTTCACAGGAAACAGAGTGTTGGACATGCGGGAAACCTGGACATTTAAGCAGGGACTGCAGGTCAGGGAAGCGACCATTTAATCCAAACTCCACCGAAAATGACCAATGACCCTCCTCGGAGACCCCTGTTGCCGACACTATCCGAGGTGAAACAGAGGTCATTTTAAGGGAAGAACCGGAGGTTACCTTACAAGACCTCCTGGATGAGGAAATAGATTTGCAAGCAGTATGTCAGCTATTAGCAGAAAGGCAGTGGGGAACTTTGCCAAGTCGGAAATTAATCATAAATGGCAAAGTATACGAATGCCTGTGTGATACTGGAGCCTGTAGGACTGTCCTAACCTCCAGTCCTCCTGAAGTCACATACTCCTCATCTGTCATAAATATAAAAACAGCAGGAGGCCAAACAGACAGTCATCAGCTAACAAACCCAGTTGCAGTAAAAGATAAGGAAACTGGGATTGAATGTCAAGCACAAGTGTTAATAAGCCCTTCTTGCCCTGTCAATCTGTTAGGCCGTGACCTTATGGTACAGATGGGCATTAGTGTAGTTGCCACAAACTCTGGCATGAAGGCAATCATAAATGAGGAAGCCTATGTTGTGCAAGGAACCGGAGCACCACAATATTACTGGTCACTGGACCTAGGGGGAACTGCACAGACACGAGAATTGTTGCGAAAAACTAGAGAAAAGCAGTCCCCTAAACAAACCCAGTTCATGCCTGACGATGCCTTACACGTCACTATGTGGTACAAAGGCACCCCAGGACCAGATTATGCCTATGACAAAACGTTTCATGCCCTCCAAGACACTTGTATTACCTTACAACATTTGTATGTTAACTCCACTACTGGCTTTTCTGCTGCCTCAGTCATCTTATCTAATAAACAACAGGCTGTGTTCAGAGGGGAAACACCACACGTATCTCTATCAAAACCACCTCAGATGCAGTGGAGGGATGTAGAGATGTTCTTACGAGATTCCATGCACAGTTACAATGACTACCAACCCGTACCTGGCTCCTGTTGGAGCTATGACAAAAAACACAATGTGTGGCGGTTCCCTTTGGGATGGAGAGTTCAAACCACTCTCACCACACACTTGCAGGACCCAACCTGACAAATTTTTTCTGTTCTGGAGGGGGGATCATGTCCAGATCTAGATCGCCTCCCGGAAGGGTTGTGGTCGTCCTCCCCCACTGATGTAGGACTAGTAAAGGGGTTCCCACCATACAAAGTAATTGTGAAATCAGAACACCGCCCGGTAGTTAGACAATACCCGTTAAAACCTGAGGCAGAGAAAGGTATAGCCCCTGTAGTGCAGGATATGTTGGCATCAGGAATATTGCGAGAGGCTCCTGAGGCCACTTGCAATACTCCTATCTTCCCTGTCCAGAAGGGACATACAGGGAAATGGCGCATGGTGCAGGATTTAAGACCAGTTAATAACATAGTGCAACACGCAGCACCAGACGTGCCCAACCCACACTTATTGCTCAACTCATTAACCCCTGATAAAAGTTACTTCTCAGTAGTTGATCTCAGTAATGCATTTTTCTCAGTACCATTGCACTCTGATTCTCAACATTTATTTGGTTTCACCTATAAGGGAAAAAAATACACATATACTAGACTCCCTCAAGGGTTTTCAGAAAGTCCACATGTATATACCATGGCCCTTAGATATTCTATGAGTACCTGTAAAATACCATCCCATAGTCAAGTGCTACTGTATGTAGATGATATATTAATTGCTTCAGATACAAAACAGCATTGTAAGGAAGCCACACTGTTGGTGTTACAGCATTTATATGATACAGGACATAAAGCATCAAAACAAAAATTACAATATTGCAGGGAGGAAGTTATATATCTTGGACATAAACTCTCCCAACAAGGTCGATCATTATTAGAAACTAGAAAACAGGCAATACAAGAGGCACCAAAGCCAAAGACTAAACAGCAAATGATGTCCTTCTTAGGACTTTGTAATTATTGCAGAGAATGGCTACCTGATTATGCCGCACTCGTTCAACCTCTGCAAACCTTAATTTATGGGAAAGACATGGCCTTAAAAGATTAAATTCAGTGGACAAATGAAGGAGAATTGGCATTCACAAACTTAAAAATGATGCTACAAACAAATGTGATACTTGCTTTACCAGATTATCAACAACCATTTACCTTATGTGTTGATGCTAATCAAGGTTATATGAAAGCGGTATTAACACAGCCGTTCGGGACAAAGGAAAGACCACTAGCATTCTATTCTAAACGATTAGATGCAGTAGCAGCTGGTTTTCCACAATGTTTGCAAGCATGTGCAGCTGCTGCAGAAGCAGTAAAATTATCAGCAGAATTAGTGTTGTGTCACCCACTCACCCTGAAGGTGCCACATTCAGTTTCATTAGTTTTACTGCAGACGCCGCTTCCGTTCCTCACACATGCTAGACATCTGACCTTAGTCTCACTCCTGCTTTCACAGTCAAACATTACTATACAGCGATGTGGTCCTCTTAACCCTAGCACCCTTCTTCCGACAACGGAAGATGGAGAGCCACATTCGTGCAAAGCAGTTGTGGAAGAGCAAACAAAACCCAGAGCAGATATTTTACAGACCCCAATATCAGATTCAATGGTTGTTTATGTAGATGGATCAGCATCAAAAAATGATATGGGAAAAAATAAGGTCGGGTATGCTGTAGTTACGTCCACTGAAGTGTTAGAGGCCAATGCACTCCCACCTGCTTGTTCAGCACAAGCGGCTGAACTCTATGCTGTAATTAGGGCATGCGAGCTATTCAAAAATAAGTCACTTACTATATACACTGATAGTCAATATGTGTTTGGAGCTGTTCATCACCATGCAAGAGTGTGGAAAAATAGAGGTTTTAAAACATCGCAGGGAACGTCTCTAACTCACACAAACTTACTACTTAGATTATTAGATGTTGTACAATTACCGACTCGCCTTGCACTGTGCAAATGTAAAGCACACCAAACCGATGCTTCCACAATAGCTAAAGGAAACAACTTTGCAGATAAAACTGCCAAAGAAGCGGCCCTGAAACAGCCCACCTTATCAGTGGCAGACATTCTTTTCATAGATAGTGATGTGCTGTGTGATGCACAGATTCATGCTCCTAAAACAGAAATACAGAGTTGGATCAAGAGAGGAGCAATACAGCAAGGGAAAGTTTACTATATGAATGACAAGCCCATCCTACCAAAAAACTTATACAAAACAGCTGCCTTAGTGAGCCATGGAAATACTCATGTCTCAACAGGAGGGATGGTACATATTATCCAGCAATACTTTTATGCTATAAATTTTTCTGATTATGCAAAGCAATTTTGTAGAACATGCTTAATTTGCTGTAAACATAATGCACAGGGTAACATGAGACCAAAACGTGGCCAGTTCCCTGTAGCTGAGTACCCGTTTCAAGTTGTACATATGGATTTTATTGAATTATCTTGGTCACAAGGGAAGAAGTACTGTCTAGTCATTATAGACACCTTTTCTAAGTGGGTAGAAATATACCCTGTAAAGCACTGTGATGCAATGACTGTTGCAAAATGTTTGGTAGGCCATTATTTCCCTACCTATGGCATACCTCATATTATAAGATCAGACAATGGGACTCATTTTGTAAATCAGACCATGTCCCTTTGTTCACAAGCATTAGGTTTTACGCTTAAGAATCATTGTGCTTATCACCCTCAGAGTGCAGGCTTAGTGGAGAGAACTAACGGCACTATTAAAACAAGGCTCAGAAAAACAATGGAAGAGACAAAAAGGCCGTGGCCAGAATGTTTGTCTCTAGTAAAATTGTGGATGAGAATAACTCCCATTCCTGCAGGATTAACACCTTTTGAGATAGTGTACGGAAGGCCGTTTCCTCTAGCAACCGAAATGAGTGATATAGGGAAAGCGGACAGAGAAAATACATTGGCTAATTGGATGCGAAAGTTGCTATCATCACAACAAAAACATAGCCCCAGTAGTCTGCCAGTAAATTCTGTTTCTAATCAACAGGATAACTTGCAGCCAGGGGATTGGATCCTGGTCAAGGTCCTGTTGCGGAAGGAGTGGAGCACACCCCGGTGGGACGGTCCTTATCAAGTCCTCCTCACAACACCAACAGCTGTGAAAATAGCAGAACGACCTTCCTGGATACACAAAAGTCACTGTAAACCCATCAAGCCCTTATCAGAGGCCTCAGCGACAGAGTAGCAGTGGAAGTCCGCTACAAAGGCACAGTAACCAATAGGGTGCTGCTGTCTCAACCCGGTGAAGAAAACAACTGAGCTGCACTCTATTAGGATGGCTCTGACGGGGTGGGGATGTGGTAAGGTGACTCTAGGGGTCATTCTTGTTGTTGGACTTGTATGGTTGTCCTTGCTCCCACTAGCTCCATTGCAACACCTACGGCGATGGACCCATGACGACTTCCATCTGCGCCCGTTGCCTGCTGACCACTCACACCCGTTCATGAAGAACTACTGGTATCGATATGTACATGACACTGTAACAGCAAAAAATGTGACGAATTGCTATGTTTGTTCTGTGATGCCTACTCATAGTGAAGGACCCACTGTATATGGAAAACCCATGAATATGTCCCAGGCCAAATGTGCTGCATCTTTTGCAGGTATAGGGTACCAAAGTATTGTTTCACTTATATTTTCCGTAGATGGAGACTATGTTAATATCACCACTAATGGGTCAGGTAATATTACTGTAAAAACTGTTGTGCAAGATGCCACAGGAATATACCCAGATGACCCTGGGTTCCAAAACGGCACATGTCTCCAAGACTTTTGGGTGGATTTCAACGTAACTAAAACCAATGTATCATTCCCCTTTTCTGTCCTAATATATCAAGACCCAACCACATATAATCATTCAGTCTGCTACAAACAGAATAATGGTACTAGGTGGATCGGAGGCAATACCACGAATTGTCATACGACCTTCGTTAGCAGCATGTACGGCTCTCCTGTCTCGTTCTTGGGGCCCAGTAATGGAACTTATTGGGTGGACGGAGTGGCTTGGTTATGCGGACCTCGTGCATACTTTGTCCTACCACCGAACTGGTTTGGAGTGTGCGCTCCTATTTTTGTTTCAGATCACACCTTCCTGATAGCACAGGGAAGTAAGGTTTCCATCAGAAGCAGGAGGAAGCGTTCGATATCAATACAACCCCATGACAGTTTGTGGGGAACAGACGTACCCCCTGAACATAAACTGTGGGGAACAGGCAGTAAAGTTGCGCTGTCCCTATTCCCCTGGGCAGGAGTCGGAAAGCTCATGCTACGAGTAGAAACTCTAAATTATAGACTAGGTCTTTTCATAAATAGTTCGATACTAATTGATCAACAACAAAACGAACAATTGGACATAACCAGACAGATGGTTATCCAGAACCGTATGGCATTAGACCTACTGACAGCTGCACAAGGAGGAGTATGTGTCCTCCTGAATCAAACGTGCTGCACTTACATTCCTGACAACGTGCACTCACCTAATATGACAATTGCCCTCGACCGCCTCCGTGACTTACAAAAAGTGATGACCATGGACAGTCAACCGCAGTCCTCCTGGCTGGACTGGTTTGTTACAGGAACATGGTGGTCCATACTGATGAAAATGTGCCTACCTTTTGTTTTGTTTTTTATTTTGTTTTTCTGTTGTTTTATAACTGTTATACCATGTTTGAAAATGTTTATTAATCAAGCTCTTAATGCTGCTTTTCGGACACACAGTACAATGTTTCTCTCCCTTACTCAGAATATGGAGACAGAGCCTGTTTCCAGCGATAGCGATGAAGAAGACATGTAATTCATAATGACGGCTGAGCCGAAAGCACCCGTGCAGGGCTCGGACCTGAAGTAACGGAATTAGATGTTTTTCTATGATAAACAGGAGGAACGACTCCTGATGGTTTTCTGTACTCCACAGTTAGGATGATGATGATGTGATCTAAATGACAGTTGTACTGGAAATGCTTTTGCAACTTGTACAATACTGATGTTTTTGATCATACTGTCATGATAAACAGGAGGGACTGTTAGGTTGAAGAAACTGTTATTAATCATTTTGTTATCACTCCTGTATGATCAGCAATGAATGTAAATATGTATATATATATTATTTTGTTTTCCCCTAGCCTCATACTTTAGATTATATTAATAATAGCATTCCCACCTTAGCAAAACCAGAACTTTCTCTCACCTCCCTATTCTGCATGACTCTTGCGCCTCCCACTGACTATAAATAAAGGAGTCAAGGGGAACCACCCTTTGTAACACATTCTGCTGTAGTTTGCATTACAGAGAGTGTGGGTACCCTTGCAAGTAAAACTGTAACCTGTGTGTGTCATAAATGTGGAGTTGGGGTGGAAACGCCGGGCGCTTTCCCCAACACTAGGATTCTTCTGAGCATTCTTCCACTCAAGCCTTGCACCCACCCCTGAACTAGGAGGATGCTGACCCCCAACAGGAATTACCCCCCTAGACCCATTTGAAGTACCACTACTAAATACAGCAGTTTTACTAGCCTCAGGCGTTACAGTAACCTGAGCCCACCACAGCCTCATAGAAGGGGCCCGAAAAGAAGCCATCCAATCCTTAGCCCTAACTATTCTCCTAGGCGGTTACTTTACAGCCCTACAAGCAATAGAATATTACGAAGCTCCCTTTACTATTGCCGACGGCGTCTACGGCTCAACATTCTTTGTAGCCACAGGATTCCACGGACTTCACGTCATTATTGGAACCACCTTCCTGGCCGTTTGCCTTCTACGACAAATCAAATATCACTTTACATCTCAACATCACTTCGGATTCGAAGCAGCTGCCTGATACTGACATTTTGTTGACGTAGTCTGACTATTCCTATACGTCTCAATCTACTGATGAGGATAATAATCTTTCTAGTACGAATGTCAGTACAAGTGACTTCCAATCATTTAGTCTTGGTTAAACCCCAAGGAAAGATAATGAACATAATCACAGCCACAGTAATCATCGCAACACTGCTATCCTGTGTTCTAGCAATAATCTCATTCTGGCTCCCATAAATGAACCCAGACACAGAAAAACTTTCCCCATATGAATGTGGATTTGACCCATTAGGCTCAGCGCGACTCCCATTCTCACTACGATTCTTTCTAGTTGCCATTCTCTTCCTTTTATTTGATCTAGAAATTGCTCTACTACTCCCACTCCCATGAGGAAACCAACTTATAGCTCCAACACACACCTTCATGTGAGCCGCAGCCATCCTAACGCTCCTTACACTAGGACTAATCTATGAATGAATTCAAGGAGGCTTAGAGTGGGCCGAATAGACGATTAGTACAAAGAAATACCTCTGATTTCGGCTCAGAAAACTATGGTTCAAGTCCATAATCATCTTATGACCCCCGTACACTTCAGCTTTAGCTCAGCATTCATCCTAGGTCTTATGGGACTAGCATTCCACCGAACCCACCTACTCTCTGCCCTACTCTGCCTAGAGGGAATAATACTGTCCCTATTTACCGCACTATCCCTATGATCCCTCCAACTAGAAGCCACCGCCTACTCAGCCGCCCCCATACTTCTCCTAGCATTCTCAGCTTGCGAAGCAAGCGCAGGCCTCGCCCTTCTAGTCGCTACCGCCCACACCCATGGCACCGACCACCTTCAAAACTTAAACCTCCTACAATGCTAAAAATTTTAATCCCAACCCTTATATTATTTCCCACAGCCTGGCTGACACCAAAATCCTGACTATGGGCCACAACCACCGCCCAAAGCCTATTAATTGCCACCCTAAGCCTCAGCTGACTAAAATACAACACTGAAACCGGATGGACCACCTCCAACCAATACCTGGCCACAGACCAATTATCTACCCCCCTCCTAGTCCTAACTTGCTGACTCCTACCCCTAATAATTCTAGCTAGCCAAAACCACATTTCCCCAGAACCCATCAACCGACAACGAATATACATCACCCTATTAATTTCATTACAAGCCTTCCTAATTATAGCCTTCGGAGCCACAGAAATTATTATATTCTACGTTATATTTGAAGCCACACTCATCCCAACACTAATCATCATCACACGATGAGGTAACCAGACAGAACGCCTAAACGCTGGAACATACTTCCTATTTTATACTCTCGCCGGGTCTCTACCCCTCTTAGTTGCCCTACTCATTCTACAAAAAGACCTGGGCACACTATCCATACTAACCATACAATATTATAGCCCCACAAAAATAACCGCATGAGGGGACAAAATCTGATGAGCCGGATGTCTCCTAGCCTTCTTAGTAAAAATGCCACTATACGGCGTACACCTCTGACTCCCAAAAGCCCATGTAGAAGCTCCCATCGCAGGCTCCATAGTACTAGCCGCAGTCCTCCTTAAACTAGGAGGGTATGGTATAATACGAATAACAATTATACTAACCCCACTAACTAAAGAACTAGCATATCCCTTCATCATTCTCGCCCTATGAGGCATCATCATAACCGGCTCAATTTGCCTGCGACAAACCGATTTAAAATCACTCATCGCCTACTCATCAGTCAGCCACATGGGTCTAGTAGCAGGCGGAATTTTAATCCAAACCCCTTGAGGATTTACAGGCGCAATTATCCTAATGATCGCCCACGGACTAGTTTCATCCGCCCTATTTTGCTTAGCCAACACAAACTATGAACGAACACACAGCCGAACCCTACTCCTAGCTCGAGGTCTACAAATGATTTTACCACTAATAGCTGCTTGATGATTCATCGCTAACTTAGCTAACCTGGCTTTACCCCCTCTCCCCAACTTAATAGGAGAACTAATAATTATCACCTCTATATTCAACTGATCATACTGAACTCTACTCCTCACAGGCCTAGGAACCCTTATCACAGCAGCTTACTCTTTATACATGTTCCTAATAACACAACGTGGCCCAACCTCCACATCCACAACTACCATCCAACCATCCCACACCCGAGAACACCTCCTCATAGCACTACACCTGGTCCCAGTCCTCTTACTAGTACTAAAACCAGACATTATGTGAGGTTGATGTTTCTGTAAATATAGTTTAAGAAAAACATTAGATTGTGGTTCTAAAAATAGAAGTTAAAGTCTTCTTATTCACCAAGAGAGGCAGGTTGCACTAGGGATTGCTAACCCCCAAGTTCCACGGTTCAAGCCCGTGGCTCACTTAGCCCCTAAAGGATAATAGATCATCCGTTGGTCTTAGGAACCAAAGACTCTTGGTGCAACTCCAAGTAGCGGCTATGCACCCCACACCCCTAATTTTCAACTCTAGCTTACTAATCATCTTCTTCCTACTTATATATCCAATTCTCACAACTCTCTCCCCCAATCCACTAAACAAAAAATGAGCCACCACTCACGTCACCACTGCTGTAAAATGAGCCTTTCTAACCAGCCTCATCCCATTATCCGTCTTCCTAGACCAAGGAATAGAAGCCATCACAACAAACTGACACTGAATAAACACAATAGCCTTTGACATCAACACAAGCTTCAAATTCGATCACTACTCTATTGTTTTTACCCCTGTAGCCCTGTACGTCACATGATCAATCCTAGAATTCGCATCATGATACATGCATGCAGACCCAAACATAAACCGATTTTTCAAATACCTTCTCCTATTCTTAATTGCAATAATCACTCTAGTAACCGCAAACAACATATTTCAACTCTTTATTGGCTGAGAAGGAGTAGGGATTATATCATTTCTCCTAATCGGTTGATGATATGGACGCGCCGACGCTAACACTGCCGCCCTACAAGCAGTAATTTATAACCGAGTAGGGGACATCGGACTAATCCTCACAATAGCCTGAATAGCAATAAACCTAAACTCATGAGAAATTCAACAAATCTTCATCTTATCCAAAAACGTCGATCTCACCCTCCCACTATTAGGCCTCATCTTAGCAGCCACCGGAAAATCAGCCCAATTTGGCCTCCACCCCTGACTTCCTTCCACCATAGAAGGTCCAACCCCAGTCTCTGCCCTATTACACTCAAGTACAATAGTCGTCGCCGGAATCTTTCTCTTGATCCGCCTCCACCCCCTCATAGAAAACAACCAAACAGCCCTAACTATCTGCCTATGCCTCGGCGCACTAACCACTTTATTTACAGCAACCTGCGCCCTCACCCAAAATGATATCAAAAAAATTGTTGCATTCTCAACATCAAGCCAACTAGGCCTAATAATAGTTACCATTGGACTAAATCAACCACAACTGGCCTTTCTACATATCTGCACACACGCCTTCTTTAAAGCCATGTTATTCTTATGCTCAGGCTCAATCATCCACAGCTTCAACGACGAACAAGACATTCGAAAAATAGGTGGACTCCACAAACTACTTCCATTCACCTCATCCTGCCTAACCATCGGAAGCCTAGCTCTAACCGGTACCCCCTTCCTAGCCGGATTCTTTTCAAAAGACGCAATTATCGAAGCCCTAAACACATCCAATCTAAACGCCTGAGCCCTCACCTTAACCCTACTAGCCACATCATTCACTGCTGTCTACAGCTTCCGCGTAATCTTCTTCGCACTAATAGGCCACCCACGGTTCTTACCACTAGCCCCAATCAATGAAAATAACCCAGCCGTAATCAACCCAATCAAACGCCTTGCCTGAGGAAGCATCCTCGCCGGTCTACTAATTACATCAAACTTCCTCCCAACAAAAACCCAAGTAATAACAATATCCCCACTACTTAAACTCAGCGCCCTACTAGTGTCAATTATTGGCCTATTTACAGCCACCGCACTAACAGACCTAACCTCAAAACAACTAAACCCAACACCAAACATCAAACCACACAACTTCTCCAATATACTAGGATTTTACCCAGCCGTAATCCACCGCCTCCCACCTAAAATTAACCTTATTCTAGGACAATACATCGCCACACAACTAGTAGACCAAGCATGACTTGAAAAAACTGGCCCAAAAGGAGCCACCTCAAATCAAATCCCAATAATCAAAATAATTAACAACGTACAGCAAGGAATAATCAAAACCTACCTAACCATCTTCACCCTAACAACAACCTTCGCCGTACTACCAATACTAGTAACCTAACGGCCCGCAACGCCCCTCGACTCAAACCACGAGTCAACTCCAAAACCACAAACAAAGTAAGCAACAGCACCCACCCACAAACCATCAACACCAGCCCCCCAGAAGAATACATTAATGCCACCCCACTAAAATCACCACGAAGAACAGAAAATTCTTTCAACTCCTCCATCACAATCAAGGACCCCCCGTACCATCCACCAACCACCCATCCACCAATTAACAACACCCCTAAAACATAAACCGCCGCATAACTAAGAACAGACCAATCCCCCCAAGCCTCAGGATACGGCTCTGCAGCTAAAGCTGCAGAATAAGCAAACACCACCAACATTCCACCCAAATAAATCAAAAACAAAACTAAAGACAAAAAAGACCCCCCATGCCCAACCAACACACCACAACCAAAAGCAGCAGCAAAAACCAAACCCAAAGCTGCAAAATACGGCGCTGGATTAGAAGCAACTGCCACTAAACCAAGAACCAACCCAATCAAAAATACAAAAATAAGACTAGCCATTGATTCTACCCGGACTTTAACCGAGACCTGCGGCCTGAAAAACCGCCGTTGTATTCAACTACAGAAACCATAATGACCAGCCTACGAAAAACTCACCCAATCGCCAAAATTGCAAACGACATATTCATTGACCTACCAGCCCCATCAAATATCTCCGCCTGATGAAATTACGGCTCCCTATTAGGCCTCTGCCTAATTACACAAATCCTAACTGGCCTATTCCTAGCCATACACTACACCTCCGACATCTCAACCGCCTTTTCCTCAGTCGCCCACATCTGCCGAGATGTTAACTATGGCTGATTCATCCGAAATCTACACGCCAACGGAGCTTCATTCTTCTTCATTTGCATCTACCTTCACGTCGCTCGAGGCCTTTACTACGGCTCTTACCTATACATAGAAACCTGAAACATCGGAGTCATCCTCCTACTCCTAGTCATAATAACTGCATTCGTCGGATACGTACTGCCCTGAGGACAAATATCATTCCGAGGCGCCACAGTAATTCTGTCAAAGAATAACACTTGTTTTCACTTCACAAAGTACATGCAGTCAATCAAAGTATACCAGGTTTCAAAATACTGGCTATTGTTGACATTACAAAAACTGTATTGACATATGTTTCAGTTTTACAGGTATTTGCATGAAAAACGTGCAATCCACCGGTTTGACACTAAATTTCTTGGTTGGGAACTGTATGTCCACATGTACAGTAATGTTCACATTCAAAAGCATTTTTTTCCCCTTACTGTTCACTACATGAGGTACAGTAAAAACACAACAGAATTTTTTTTTCTTTGCTTTATTGCTTACAGTAAACAAAATATCCATGAACACACAAGAGCATTCTGAACAAAAAAAAACAGCAAAAAGCCCAGATAGGAGTTCTAAAAATAAAACACAAAATTACTGTATCTAATCTCTGCGATCTTCAGGGTTAGGCCATATGTTTTCATCTACATCACATCTGATGTTATCCAAGGCGATGCACCTGGGATAAAACCGCCTTGTATGTCGAATCCACACTTGGCAATCATCAACTGTGATGTCCCTGCAGCCAGCATCCATGGCTTCAAGGAGGGACATCTGGTCATATGGCTGATGGTCATAGACCTTCCACCTCCATGCAGAAAAGAACTCCTCTTTGGGGTTGAGGAAAGGTGAATAGGGTGGAAGGAAGAGACTTACCAGTCTTGGGTGGACTTCAAACCATGTTGTTATTGCTTGCGAATGATGGAAAGCCACATTGTCCCAGGTAATTACAAAGGTCCTCATGTGTTCACCCTCCTGATCTCGCTCTGTAACCAGGTGCTGGTGGAGATCACTGAGAAAGGCAAGCAGGCGCTCGGTATTATAGGGTCCAACCTGACATCTGTGAATGAGTAGTCCTGCATTTGCAATTGCTGAACACATGGTAATGTTTGCCCCTCTCTGTCCTGGCACATCAACTGTGGCCCTTTGTCCAATAACATTTCGACCACGTCTACGCCTTTTGGCCAGATTGAATCCTGCCTCATCTATGTATATGAATTCATAAGGTGCCTGGTTGGCCTCCAATTCCATAACTCTCTGAAACAAAGTTTATGTAAATCATGTCATTAGTGTATACTATACTGTACTATAACCTATTACTGTGTAGGTTACCTTTTTGCAAAGTGCAAAGCTTATAGAACTGGACATTGAATTGAATATACACTATACCTGGACATATTGTCGTCGTAGCTCCTTGACTCTCTCACTGTTCCTCTCAAAGGGAACAGTGTAGAGCTGCTTCATCCGCACTCTGTGTTTGGACAATGTCCGCGTAATGGTTGTGAGGCTGATACTATCGATATTGTCAAATATCACATGGTCCGCCACAATTCTATTTTGAATTTCATGCAGTTTTATTGCATTATTTGCAACAACCATTTCTACAATGGCAAGTTCTTGGTAATTACTGAGGAGCTTTCCTCTTCCCCCAGAGGGTGGAAGACGTTGCATTCTGTAGAGGGACAAAAAACAATATATGCATTACTGTATGACCATATTGACATGTCAAGCGAGAATAGAAACAATCCATGTAAAATGCAATACTTACCTGTTGGTTTGTTTAAAGATGCGTATAATGGAGGCAACCGTTGACCGCTTCAAATTGGGCTGCACTCTTTCACCAGCCTCTCTTAGTGAAAGACCGTGGTTGATTACATGGTCAATGACAGTGGCACGAATTTCATCACTGACAACTGTTCTTGCTGGCCTTGGAATGCCACCACCACGCATTCTTACACCTCTACCTTGCCCTCTCCTTGGGCCTGCTCTTCTCCCTGGTCCTGCTCTTCTCACTGGTCCTGCTCCTCTCCCTGGCCCTGCACCTCTCCCTGGGCCCCTTGTTCTTACTCTTCCTCGTCCAGACATTACAATGTTTGTCTTCTCTGTTTCTGTTGCCAAAAACATCACTCCTCAAAGTCCTCCTTTATAAGTGTAAATGTAATAGAAAAAAATAACCCCTGCCACTGAGTCCACACTGGAATCAGCTGTGTTTGGCCCAATTTACCCAACATAAATCAGCTGTGTGTCAATTATTCAGTTGTTTGTTTATTATCAGCTGCAATATATTTTTGATATTGATATTGTTTTTGAACTGATATCATTGCAGAAGCAGAGGTTTTTATACTGTATCTAAGGTTTGGAATATTGTTTTTGCTATTGTGGGTTGTTGTGTGTTACCATTCGTAAATACTACAAAAACAATCCAGAGTTTTGTTGGGTGGTATAGCTTGTGTGTTAAGAAAATGGAAGCATTGTGGAAATGTGTTTACTGACTGCATATTGGGTGAAAACCACATGAAACGTGTGAATGGTATGGCCACAAAAGACTGATGCTGTGCTAATTGTGTTAAGAGTTTAGAAAACGTATCTGAAGTATGGTTAAGCGCTTGTTAGCGACTGAAAAAAACTGTAAATTGTCGTTATAATTGGGCAGTGCAGTTCAGTCTGAATAAATGTGTCAGCTAAATGCTGTAAATGTTAAAATATGATGAAACAGAAATTACAGAACTTCTGTAGAGGTTGATCAAGACTAAGCATATGAATGTACTTTCGGGTCAGTCCATGCCAAATCAACCAGGGGCTCCATGGGCATCATTCCTGGTTTTGATGAAAACTTGGTATGTAAAATTTGATCCTTATAGAGAACACTGAAAATTCCCCAAGTTTTATTGAAAAATTCTGATGCAGTCCAAAGTTATGGCCCTTTCAAATTTGGGTGCCACGCCCCTTTTTTGCACTCGCGAATCACGCATGTAATTTGTAAGGGTTTTCAAGAGACCATATGTTCGCTTCTAAGCATGCTAGAGAGCTGAAAATTGATTGCTCTCCTGGTATACTTTTCCCTGCTCTTTCAGAATCTGGCATTAAAATTAAGCTCACGGGAAGCACTTCAAAGCTATGGACTTGCAAAAATCAGTTTTTGGTTCACATCTGAATTTTTCAATAAAACTTGGGGAATTTTCAGTGTTCTCTATAAGGATCAAAATACCAAGTTTTCATCAAAATCAGGAATGATGCGCATGGAACTTTTCTGGACATTGGTTGATTTGGCACGGACTGACCCTTTCACATTTTGCTAATTGTGTACAGGCTGTGTTTTTAAGCCTGTTTATAAAGAGCATGCTGCTGCAGCATTAACAGTTAACAGTTGTTAACAATTAATACTTTATTTTTACTAGCAGTAATTTCTGTATGTTATATCTTAAAATAACAGGAAGCTTGCAGAGAATATCAGTCCAGGGGAGTGGTCTGAAATGAATGGCTTTGAGTTGGAGGTATGTGATCATGTGTGTGATTATATAGAGATTTTCTAATACAGGTATATTGATGAAATGTGATTAAAGAGTGTTTTATCCCATTGTGATAATAAAGGGGTTTCCAAGCCAAGACAAGACTTTGAGGTTGACTGTGGCATCTACATGTTGATGGTAAGATTCGTCATTCAGATATTTTTGGACTGTCAAGATACTTTTGAGAATAAGTCATGAACATTGACATTTATTTTTTAATTGACAGTCTGCTTTATATGTGGTGCTGGATGCTCCCTTTTATTACACCATAGTAAGTAGCTCTTTTTAGAGAGCAATAAAGTATGTGTGCAAAGAAGTCACTAAATGACACTAAATTGATTTTTAATAGTTAGACATGCCGAAATTGCGGAAATGGTGGTGCCTGCTGCTAATGGAAAACTTCGATCTCCGAAGGTCAGTGTGTGTGTATCTGTTACGTTTGACTGAACAATGAAATTAAAGACACATTATTAATATCAGTATTTCTCCATTATAAGTTATGGGAAGGTATTTGCACACTGGACAAAGGAATCAGAGGCTGTGCTGAGAGGTGAACATGCACCTGTATTCAGACTAAGAAAGCGCAAATCTGTGGAACTTAGCCTGGTCAGTGCACACTTTAAACCTTACTTTTAGCAGTAAATTGTTTTACTTCTGAAAAAGTGTTATAATAATGTTTCTTCCTATGCTTCTGACAGAAACCAGCAGAAGGGATGTGCTGGATGGAGACAACATAGAATCCAAGGAGCCATTCCTCTTTGGTTTTCAGGTCCAAGAGGACATGGAATTATTTTTACAGGCCTGTGTTGACCAGCGGGGCCTTCGGGTTAATGCTGTCTGTTATAAGAATGATTAAATTACTGGCACATGAGTGTGTTGATTATTATTTTTTTATTTCATCCTGTTTGTTGTTGCCTTCTAAATAAATTTAACAGTTTATTAAATATAATTATTACATGTCGATCATCATTTATACAACTAGTGTATGTATGTGTGTGTGTATATATATATATATATATATATATATATATATATATAATTATTTTCTATATATATATTATTTTCTATATATATGTGTATGTTTATAACACTTAAGATATCTTATGATTTTATATGTATATATACGCCCGGCTTGTCCGATCCTCGTGTGTGCCACGCCCCCTGATTATGCTTCCCTGATCTTGCCCAGCTGTGTCCGATTATATTCGCCCAGTCCTGTCTATTTCAGTCCATGTCTTGCCTTAGTTCATTGTCCGTCATTGATGTTACTGATGTTTGTTGATGTCAGTGCCTGCGTTTTGCCCCCTTTGGTCCTGCCCGTCAATAAATCCCCGTTTTTCCCCGTATTCCGCCTGCCTGCTTCCTGCCCACTCGCCTGCCCGTGCGATCACCCGCTTCACCTACGATCGCAACCACCGATCTTGACATACATATACACATATATAAACTTTTCTATAATGAACAAAAACATGTGTTTATTCGCCAGAATTTTACAACTGACGTTCTACTGTAACAGAGTGGAGATCGCGTGTTTCCTGTGGAGCTCCACTTTACATCGTAAAGATTAGCCCCACTTTGCGTTATTAAAGATCACGTGTTTCCTGTGGAGCTGACATATTTCCTGTGGAGCTCCACTCTACAGTCGTCTGCAGCTGGACCCTTCTCGATGTTTTAGGTCTTTTTCTCTATGCCATGGCCTTTGTGGTGGCCAGTATCGCCAAGGAAGGGAGAGGGGTGCTCCTGAAGGACTGGTACGGTGTGAAGATCGTTTTAGTGTGTATATATTCAGACTTTCTCAAAGACTTTTGAAGGAATAGTTCATGGACAGTGTGTTTGAATAGAACAGGGTTTCGTGATGTGATTTGGGCAAGTGCAGTTAAATTCATATAGTCTTGAAAATACTAGCTTCAATCTAGTTTTCTCAAAATTGTGTAATCCTAGTCTTGGAATGGTTTCATGAACCTAAATTTGTCTCTACCTGAGATGGGCTGGTGCAAAGATTTAAATCTGGGGAAGTGATGTGGTACTTATGTTCTTAAGTACTTGTTTGTAGAGTTGCAATTCCTTGTTCAACCATTCAGGTTCCTGTATTTTGTAAATTCCTCATGTTTTAACATGTTTTAATACACTTTCTTTCTAGATATATATTTTAAAATCTTGGTTGTTCATTTAAATGGGAATGACAAACAGAATATTGGTTTCAAATAGTATAATTTTTATATTCACGAATGAAACATCAGCATAAAGTATCCAAATCCATAGTTGGGAAGGCATTTATGAGATACACATGGATCATGGAATTTACATTCTTTACATTACACTCTCAGTTCTCCAATTCTCACCTAAGTGGAGTGAAATGGCCTGCAGCTGCAGAGCATACCAAATAACACTTTCTCTTTTAATTTCTAGAAAAACAAGGCAAATGTCCTTGGGTGACGCTCTTTCTTCTTCTTAAAACCAAGATAACTGGCCCAGGATGAGATAAGCGTTCCGCCAAACCAAGTATTGGTAAAAATAAATTAATATATAAAAAGTTATATACAGTAAGTGGTCAGTGAAAAAGATGTTTGTGCAGTTCGACCTTGGCACAATAATATTATGGGTGAATCATGGACGACGTACTTGAATCTCGGGATGATTAGTCCATACACCATCAGAATCAATCATTACCTCAGTCTCCTCATATGTATGTCTGCTAGGTGGTGTTGAACAATCACAACTTCCTAGAATATTACAGTATCAGGAGGACAGCGAACGACTCTTATTAATCCTATAATCGTCTGCGAGTTCGTCCCGATACATTCGGTGCCTTGGCCATGGTTCACCAATATATGTTTTGTGCAAGACGTTTACGGTATAACCTGCGGGCATAGATACATAAGCAGGTGTCTCATGTGGATAATAATGTGACAACAATTAAAATTTTTATTGCAGGATGTATGATCACGCCCAGGAAGCGTCGGGCCTTTGGGGACCAGCCTTCAAATATGCTCCACCAGGCATTCTGAGCCGTGGATTCAATAGTTTTTCCCAAAGCTACCAATATCCCTCCGACCACAAAGGTATGCACAGCCAATTAAGTAGTGTTATGCTCGAGGTCTTCAGCCATTGGCATTAATTGCAGAGATTCATTTAACAGTTAAGCATGATCCCACAATGATATTCCTATAACGGAATGTAGTGGGCGCCACTGCGCTGCCGTCAGCATATCTTCTGAAGTGTGATTTATTAACACTAGAAGCGCAGTGCTGGTTTGACCTACTTACAGTATAGCGCGGCTAGGCGGTCAAAAGACCACTAAGTCTTCAGAGAGGGACACTGTTACTGACACATAATGACCGCTAGATGGCGCTTTTTGCACAAAGCAAATGATTTGGTTATAAGATCAGGTATGTTGATAGTTTCTGATTGAGTCGACTGAGAAAATCTTCTGAAAAAGACTAGTTTCATAGTATTTGTTTTTAATCTATCTTGTGAAGGTTTGTCACAACTTGGCTTTCTTTTGTATTCAGATTCACCCACTTCAGAGAACTTTGAGGAAATTGCATGAATAAATTTATATAGGCATTATACTGAACATATTGAATGATGCATTAAAGAAGCTCATTAAAATCTATAATATATGAAGGCTTTGCGCTCTATTTAACGGTATGAGAAAATTACATGTCGCAGCACTAAACATTTTAAACACCTTTAAAGGAATTACTATATGATTATATTCCAGAGACAGCGGTTCATTCGTTGGTTCGTTCTGACAACGTTAAAACATCCACATTAAACATTTAAATATTAAAAACACGGAAAGCAAGAAAGTGGTGTGCGTGGCCGCTCGATAAGAACATGATCAAAGAATTAAGCGTGTTGTGATTTATTGTGTTATTTGTGAGACTTTATTTATGTAGTTTTAAGTGGACTGATTTCTGACTAATTTTCAAGCATGTGCAACAAGCAATGACAGATATTGACGTTAGTTTCACACATTCAAAAATATTCAGTAACTGCGATGCTTGTGACATTTGCGTTTGGTTTATACTTTCATAAGGTTTTCGAATTTTTAACCAATATGTTGTGTTTTGCCATTTCCAAATATATGTGTTATTCTAACATCCGGAATACTGCACGTATGGTAGATGTTCATGGACGTGGATGGTACTCACACAAAGGATGTGAGGACCGACTTCAAATAGCATATCTCGGGGGGGCCAATAGTACTATTGGCACACGTTTCCCTTCGTATCAAAACATGGGTTAGTATGACGTGTTCGTAGTGAGCATATACATCCTCTATCAATTTTATCACAATCTCGTATATCATACCTTTTCTTAGTATAGGTATCTAGCTATTCTCCCTTTACCTGTAGAGTCCATTAATCACGGCGGGGGTTGCGGAAAATAAGGAGGACGCTATAGCGGATCAGTCCAATATTTATCTTCTCCGTCAACTCCGGGAGAGAGAGCAACAGGACAGAGACAAAAAAAATCCAAAATCGAGGTAGTGAAAACAGACAGGTGGTCAGGCGATCGGCATCGGCAGTGAGAGGGCTAGGCTATAAGCGAAGGTCGGAAGAGGCAGAACAGAGGTGGAGACAGGTCAGGGAATAAACGCTGGAACTTAGCACGGAGGGCTGAAGACCGGCAGGTGTGCCAGACACGAATAAAAAGGCTCGCCGATTACCCCGACGGGCATCAGCTGGTAGAGGAGGGCAAACGGTAAGCGGTCCTGCCGGTTCTCGGGACCGGTGTAGAAGCGCTACGGCCGCTGCTCAACTCCCTCCTAGGGAAACTGGCGGGGGTGTGGCAGGGGAGTCCCGCGTGACATCATAGGGGCTTCCCCTGGGCGATCCACGACACCATTATGCCCCTCCAGCTATTATGGGCAACCCGTGGAATCTACATTGAGCTTGGTGTGTAGTTACATTATACATTTCCCAGTGCGTAAAGTATCATTACAGTGAGGTATTTCAGGCTTTAGATGTAACCACATAGTAGAACTAATACTCCACAGTTGCTTCCATGCACTATGATTAGATGTCAATAACATTCGTTGAACATTATTTCGTTGTATTTTGGCATTTAACATAGCCATAGTACATGCAGTCCAATTCATCCATCGAGTTCGGTCACAGCCACTTGAGGGAGCACTCCGGCAGACGCAAGGATGTTCTTCCCCCTATAACACCCCCTGCAGAAGTACATCTCACTTCCATTAGTAGGGGCCAGTTCAGCATGGTTGGTTTGCTGGACAGGTGAAGTTGTCTTGCTGTCGATCTTGTATGCTGCTTCTCCATCCAATCCTAAAAGTGGAAGTGTGCTCCAGCTCGGTCATTGGGACTGCATCATAGCCGAAGGCTGTCAGCAGCATTGGCCACGCCGTCCACCAGGGCCATTGCGCCATCCTTCACGCATAAAGAAGAACTGACATCCACATTACTGTAGTTTTCTCGTAAATAACATTTATTAGCTGGGATACGTCACCAACTTTCGGCGCCTGGCTTCATAACGGCCACAGTGTTATCTTGTCCCACTGTTTCTATAAGGAAACATTCCAATTATTCCTCTTTCTGGATCTATTTTTTCTAAATGAATTGTGAAGGGAAAGGAAAATATGTAAAGGAGGACAAACTAACACTGCAATCTGGAGTAATGTATTTTATTCTTTTTATAATAATGGATGAAGTTTAGCTTCCTTACACTCTCTCTGTACCTCTGTTTCTAATGCGGGTTTACGTGAAGAGTTGTACTGTATTTAATCTAACTACAGCTAGATCAGTACCAGAGATATAAACACTGGATGTCGCGTTGAATACAGCTGTCTATGGGAGCGAATGCGTCAACAGAGCCGCCATCTTGGGACGGGGTAGAGCTCCTTTTAAATGAATCAACGTCTATCAGGGACAAGCTGGCATTCAGAAATAAAGAACCATAAATGGGCAAATTTGAGAAGCAATTTTTATTGTCTTGGTTCATTATAAATGTCAGACATGTATTTACGACCGAGCCACGAGTAAATCGACAGAGAAGCGGTTTTTCTTAACACAGCCTACTTTTATGTTCAAAATGTAATGCGCATATAGGTATTTTTTCATTCTTCCATTCGAAATAAACATACACTACTCTCCTACTACATGCAGAACAATGCAAATACAAAACACAACAAAAAAAGCCAGCAATGTTAGCTGAAAGACCCTGGTAATCTCCATGATAAGCCCCATTGCGCTACCACTCATGCATTTACATTTATGCAGGCCGGCCCGTGGCATTGGCAATATAGGCAAATGCTAAGGGCGCCATTCATCCAGGGGGTGCCACAAATGGAGGAAGAAAAAAGTGTAACATTCCACTATTCTTAAAGCTAGTTGGTATTAATGCGTCTTAATATGAAAAGAACAAGCCCACATGAATTTACCTGCTTAGCAAAGCCTATTAAGTAGTAATAATAATAATGATGATGATACGTAACTTTCCTATGAGCTGCCCCGCCCCCCTGTAACCTCCCTCAATAACGAACACAAGTTGATCTCTGATCACGGGCATTTATTCACATATCTATCCGGTCGAGCATGCCGTGAGAATTAGATAAAATAAAGCACATACATCAAAAAATGAATCAGTAAAAACACAGGCATTTTCCTAAAAATAACCAAACACAAACCTAAATAGGCTACAGCTTGCTCACGCCATTAACTTATGACTGCAGCTCATACAATAACTCCAATATCCATGAATATTGACGTTATAACTTAAAACACTTTCTCAGCCGCATAACAAATGCTGCACTTATAACTGAGCAAAACGAAAATGTTACCAGCAAAACTGACCAGACCTAAACCCAAACGCAACATTAGTTCCGCTATAGTTTCCCTACGCCTGGGGGGGGTGCCGGCGCTGATGCTCACCTAGGGCGCCTCATCAGCTAGGACCGTTACTGCATTTAAGCATTTAGCAGACACCTTTATCCAAAGCAACGGGCATTTGTATAGACTTGTAGAGAACTATAGACAATGAACTGTACACAATAAATTTTCCAGACAAGGAAAATACTTTATTTTTTTTTTACATTTACAGTAATATGAAAGATGAACATCCATTTACCTCCTTTTTGGAAAAATAACTATAGACAGGGCAGGTCTATACACACAGGCATCTTGTATATATTTGTCAAGAACTATAGCCAATGAACTGCAATATATACTGGTGTCAGTACAGAAGCTGTGTCTTTCCTGTGACGTGGGGGTGGGAAGACAGAGGCTCTGTGTCTAGTATTTAGTATCCTTATAACAATACTATTTTACACAGTTTCTTCCTCAAACTGTTGGTCTGTAGTTGGAGAGTATGTACTTTTGCCACATGGTCTTCTCTCAACTTGTGAAAGCAAGACAAGTGAAATTAAATTGAAGTGATGGTTGCCAATGCCATCTTGAGTTTCAGCAATGTGATCACAAAGATTAAATATATCCTGAAAACCTACATCTGCTTTCACAACCCTGTTCAACAGAGACTGGATGTTGGAGGCCTGTCTGATGCACTGCTCAGCTGAGCCAATCGCCTTTAATTAATTTAATTAATTAAATTAAACTTAAGTTGCTTCAAAATATTGTTTTAGTTTTGTAATGGATGCAATTTAAGTTTTAACAATAGCAGTCAGTGGTCAGAGACTTTTGCACAGTGTCAGTAAAGTAGAACAAGTTTATCCACAATTTCTACAGATTCAAATGAAATGAACAGTCCATTATTGGAATGGCTGAGGTCCTTCACGATCTTCTTGGCCTTGGTCCAGCACCGCCTGTTGTAGATTGAGTGCAGGTCAGGGAGCTCGGTGCAGATGGTGCGCTCAGCTGATCGCACAACCCTCTGTAGAGCTCGTCTGTCCTGCATGGTGCTGTTCCCGAACCAGGTTTCCTCCCAGAGTACGTGCAGATCAGTTGCATTGGGGAGTCCATACTGTGATGCTGAGTGAGTGTAGTAGGAGTTTGAGAGATGAAACTCCTGATGATTTACTCCCTCGGCTAACTAACCAGAACAGGATCATACCAATACCAAAATTATAAGTTTATAAATGTTTTTCACTACCCTGATTCATTCAGTTATTTCTGTTTGTTAATTCCACCCCCCAAGCAAATACATAAACAAACAAACAAACAAATATTGAGGGGGGATGTGTCAGAGGTGATAGAATCAGTGGATGAATCTAAAAAAAAAGTCATGTTTTTTTTCTCTCCAAAACATAATGCACAAAACCCTCAAGTTAGGTAAGACATTGACATGTTATGACAGTAGCATGATGCAGAGGAACAAACAGAAGGAAAAATCAAACTAAACCTGAGTCAACTAGGACTAATTACACTAAATTAAGTGGAACACACAAAATACCTAAAACCACTTAATAAACAAACAACAAATATTGCATTAGATAAACTATACTGTAGGTGTGCATGTGTGAGTGAATGGTGTGTGAGTGTGCCCTGCGATGGGCTGGCCCCCCATCCTGGGTTGTTCCCTGCCTCGTGCCCATTGCTTCCGGGATAGGCTCCGGACCCCCCGCGACCCAGTAGGATAAGCGGTTTGGAAAATGGATGGATGGATAAACTATACTGATGCCTGAGAGAAGTTGTTGTGCAAGCTGCAGCAAGTACGTAGGGCACAGGTGCAGAGACACTACATATAGTGCAAACTAATTTAAAAGTATACAGTACACACAATGATTCCTGAAAAATCAAAATACCGTGGAATACTAATGAAATACTTATCAGGATGATGATGATGATGATGATGATGATGATACAAATAATAAAGAATTAGTTTAAGGTATTATGCAATTGACATGTACAATTAAAAAAGAAATTGCACCAGACATTTCCTGTGGCAAAGAAGGGTTGCTTTGTGGCATGTCGCCGACAGGATGTCATGGGCAGGAGGGTAGGCAGGCAGGGCAGCACAGGCAGAAGGGCTGGCGGGCAGCCAGAACTGTTTTGCCACTGCAGTTTGTTTTACAGTTTCATCTGCATTTGTTTCCCCAAGGTATAACAGCAGCTAATTTATGAACATGCTGCTTTTCAGAAAAGAAGTTTAATTTCCAGGAGCATGACCAGTGCACACATTTAGTGTTGACGGTTCTTTGTAAAATGGATGTCCTGTACTTTTATTGATCTGTCCGTCCGTCCATCCATCCATCCATCCATTTTCTAACTACTTCTGATGAAGTTCTGGGTTATGAGGTATCCTGAAGCCCAGGCAATATGGGACACACACACACACATAGGGTATACCTATCTTTATGGGGCCCGCTCATTCACTTCTATGGGATAAATTCTAACGCTAACTATGACAAGCTTAACCCCCACCCTGCCATAACCATAAGTAACCAAGCAAAATACAAGAGATTTTGCATTTCTAGTTTTTCCATAGCAGTCACAGATTTTTATAAAATAGAGTTTTCCCTTATGGGGACCAGGAAACCAGTCCCCATAAGGGAAAAAAACGGCTATTTATCACGTTATGGGGACATTGTGTCCCCATAAGGACAGGTATACCCACACGCACACACACACACACACACATACACACACACACATGCACACAGATGGATAGATAAACACAGTTACTGTGGATGTCGATCCTGTATTAATAAGACAGAACTGTCATACTTAATAGGATCATATCCCTAGTTCTACATATGCATAATTATATTTAATACAAATGACACTTTAATGTTAATTTCTACAGCTGAACAGAAGACGCTTCAGAGAGTGGTGAGGATGACAGAGAAAATAATTCTCCAGGCTCTCTCCCATCGGTTCAAGAACTTCACTACTCACGTTGCCACAATAGATCCATTAAGATCGTAAAAGATCCCACGCACCCATAAGCTGTTTGAACTTCTGCCCTCTGGTAAACGTTACCGCAGTATGCATTGCAGAACAACCAGATTTAATAACAGCTTCTACCCCCAAGCCATCAGAATACTAAACGCTAATGAACATAAGTTTATGTGAAGCCCTTCTCTCTCTTACTCTCTGTGCACTTTATTACCACAACTGGTATTAAGTTTACTTTTTATTTATATAGTGCAATAATATAATCAGGAATGGTGCGTGAGTGTGCCCTGCGATGGGCTGGCCCCCCATTCTGGGTTGTTCCGTGCCCCGTGCCCAGTGCTTCCGGGATAGGCTCCGGACCCCCCGCGACCCAGTAGGATAAGCGGTTTGGAAAATGGATGGTGGGATGGATGTATACGTAACTAACAAGGGGACTTTGCGGGTGGTTCAAGAGTATGCCCTAGGTGATACTGCTTCACTGCGTTCAGTTGGCGCTATCTGCAGACATCGTAACACTGTATGGCTCTTGTTCCGAAAATACATTATCAAAAGAAGGAAAAAAAGAATATTTAAAGAAGACAAAAAAAACATCCAAGGGAAAAAAATTAACAAAAAAATTATATCCGAAGAAGAAGGAAAAACATGCAAAGGAAAAAAAGAACAAACTTTGTCCAAACAAACTTGACACTGTTGATTTAAGGACTTCAAGACACTGTAAACACAGCGGGCAGATACCTGTCCACAGTGCATTTCTGCTGATATCTTTCAGGTAAGAGCAGTGCTGATAAATGTCATCAATGAGGTAACCTTTCAAATATGGCAGTTTAAAAAATCTCCTGATATATCATGAACATTGGCTTATCAATAGTCTAAATTGAAATAATTTCTGACATAGGTTTGTTTGATGTTTAATTTTGAGTATTCCATTGGGCTGTGCAAATTAAGTATTTAATTTATAGGCACTGACAAATACTGATTTAACAAATATGTAACCTTTCTACAAAATGAACACTTGTTTGCTAGTTTGAAAATAACAGAATAAACACTGAATATTTTGTAGTTTAATTTAAAGGCACCAACATTTAAACACGGTGAAATCTTTCTTATCCAGAGTTACAATAAAAGCAAATCTGCTGAGACTGCGACTCTGTTCTCAAAACTGTAAGTTCATCAGAGGTGGAGACTTCCAGTCCACAGGGACAAATCCAGACCAAGATTTTGTTTCAACCAACCAGTAGTATAAGAAGTCACATTCACAGAGCACTCAACTGGTTGGTTAAAACAAAATCTTGGTCTGGATTTGTACTCTCTGGACCTAAAATCTCCAGCTTTGAAGTTCATATGCAAAATAAGCCCACTATTTCACTAAAGCTTCAGGAAAGTCTGTTCAATATAGTACTGTGTTCAAAACCAAATACACAAAAAGACATTTTGCAAGCAAATCCAAACACAAGTGGACACATACACCGGTTCAAACTACGCCATTTCCACACTAATGAATTTACAGCACCACTGGGTAGGAATAAGGCTTGATGCGATAAACCACCTATAACATTATATATCACAGACCTGCTCAAAGAGAAGAGGCGGAAAGCATCAAGGGAAAACTTTCAGAGTGAAGGAACCAAACTGGGCAGGGAATATTGCCCCTCCCCCTGCTTCCCGTGGGCCATAGATATGGGGGCTGAACTCATATACCTGATGTCAGTGTCATGCTGAGAAAAGTTCTGTTGGGCTAAAGAGACGGGAATATGGAGGCTCATGGACTCAGTTCTTAATTAGATTGGCCCACTGGAGCGTCCCGAGGTCCCACGTGACACAGGGTATTTATGTCCCGGCCTCACCTTCTTGCGTGACGCAAGAAATAAAACAAAGCAATTAGAGCCAACCAGTTGCTGCTGTAGTGATTGAAGAACTTTTGTCAGAAGTTGGATTCGAACCCACACCTTACTTCGGAGAACAGAATACCCCTTACTTTGGAAGGCCGTTTACGTTGAGTTGGGCGAATGAGACCACTCGGCCATGGGGCAGTTTCCAGTTAAACCCTAAGGAGTAGGTTAAGTCCAGCCTTGGCTTCCAAGCTGACGTTTTTCTACATAGTAGCATATGATGCTCTGCTGCCTTCAGTGAAAGTCCTGACATAATGTCTTTTAACATTTGCGTTCATGGCGCTGTTCTACATTAAACATTTTGAAACGAAGCAGCCGAACTCGTGCCAGCGGTACGAAACGCGTCGAACTTTCCAATAATAACACAACAATTGCGCTGAGATCACATATACGTAAAAAAAAAGATTGAGTCAGATGAATGTACCAAAAATTTTATTATAATTATCATTATTATTTTTTACAACCAGTAATGTCGATAGCCCCATTGCATGAAGAGCAATACACCAAAATATTAGGAACATTATACACTCAGCCTATCCTCCTGCTAATATG
The DNA here is from genome assembly GCF_023856365.1 of Brienomyrus brachyistius. Classification (NCBI taxonomy): domain Eukaryota; kingdom Metazoa; phylum Chordata; class Actinopteri; order Osteoglossiformes; family Mormyridae; genus Brienomyrus; species Brienomyrus brachyistius. The sequence goes on from NW_026042331.1 coordinate 1,476,863, forward strand.
AGTAGTCACTTTATGTATTGCCTGTGTCAGAACAGTACGGATTAGAACAATCTGTATTACAATCTGTAATGCGATCCGGGCCCTTTAAGGCTGGCTCGCTGCGAAGAGTGGGTGAGTCCGAGTGTGCGTTAGAGCGGGGTAGCGATTTCAGTCAGAAATTTCAGGGTAATAGCGGAGAAAAAAATGGATCATATTGCCAATGTTGCTCAGAATCGCAGTAGCCTTCCGATGGTATGCGGTGCGTTGCGGTAGATTACTGTGACAAGAAAGCAAACTTTCATTATTACCATTCTGTTTATATTAAATTACGATCAAGGGATTGTAAAACTGAGAATATTTCAGCTCCAGTAGTTTATATTAAAGTTGCCCGAGTCACAACATGGTCTTTAAATGGCAAAGACAGACATAAATCAAATGTATATGAGCAGCAACATAACTTAGCATCCGGACCCCCCGCGACCCAATAGGATAAGCGGTTTGGAAAATGGATGGATGGATGGAAATGTGATGTAGTGGCGAAGTCGTGCAGAAGTTTTACAACTGCACTATCGATTTATCACTTTATTTAGAAATATAAATTCAGTTCTTATCATTTTTAAAAGTTACTTTCTTTCACATTTGAATTTCAAGGTGTCCCTCACAGTGACACTGAAGGGCGGGGCTACGGGGGGCGGAGGTGGGGGACGCGGTCAGAATGGTATATTAAGAGGAGACCTGCACATGTAAAGTCACTCTACCTCTGCTTCCAGCGAGACAAGAGCTCCAGATTCTGTTGAAGATTTCATCTTTTGTTGAACAACTTCTCAAGAATGGCTTCCAAGTTGTAAGTTATGATCAATTTATTATTTCATTTGAATCTGTAGAAATTGTGGATAAACTTGTTCTACTTTACTGACACTGTGCAAAAGTCTCTGACCACTGACTGCTATTGTTAAAACTTAAATTGCATCCATTACAAAACTAAAACAATATTTTGAAGCAACTTAAGTTTAATTTAATTAATTAAATTAATTAAAGGCAATTGGCTCAGCTGAGCAGTGCATCAGACAGGCCTCCAACATCCAGTCTCTGTTGAACAGGGTTGTGAAAGCAGATGTAGGTTTTCAGGATATATTTAATCTTTGTGATCACATTGCTGAAACTCAAGATGGCATTGGCAACCATCACTTCAATTTAATTTCACTTGTCTTGCTTTCACAAGTTGAGAGAAGACCATGTGGCAAAAGTACATACTCTCCAACTACAGACCAGCAGTTTGAGGAAGAAACTGTGTAAAATAGTATTGTTATAAGGATACTAAATACTAGACACAGAGCCTCTGTCTTCCCACCCCCACGTCACAGGAAAGACACAGCTTCTGTACTGACACCAGTATATATTGCAGTTCATTGGCTATAGTTCTTGACAATGTTACGTGCCGTAAGGTTTGGGGGGGGATTGTCCTGATTGTTGTTCGGCTGCCTTCGTCTCCGCCTCCCGGACCTGGCCACGCCCCGAGCCTCGACGCTACTTCTGCGTTTGTGAATTGAAAAGGCCGGCGCGGGAGAGTAGCGGGAGCTCTGCTCATAGTTGGTTTTTGCGGTATTGGTTTGCTTGTGTTCTTTTGATTGATCGTGTATGACAGTTTTTGGTTTTCCGGTTTTCGTCTCTTGCCTTATCCCTCTGTACCTTTGCCTTTGGTTTTGACTGCTTTCTGGTTTGTGATCTATTGCCTTCCTCCTGACTCCTCTCTTGCTTCGCCGCTCGGATACTGTGTTTCGGCTTTGGTGTTCTGTATGTCCGTTTCTGTTAAGTGCGTAGGGAGTGACGGCTGTTTTGGTTTGCATACGTGTTGCTTATTCTGTGTTTTGGTTAGGGAGTTAGGATTAGTATGTCATTTTCTTTTCGTTTAGAGTTAGCTTAGTTTGGGACGTATTCGTTAGTGGTGTTTTGTTTATTGTTTTGCCGGTGTCACTCCCGAAGTCTGTTGCCCTATTGTGTGTGAAGGTCTTTGTGAATAAACATAAAAAAATACAAAAAAAGATCCCTTTGTGTCCCGTGTTCCCTTTTCCCATACCCTGGTTGTCTCGTTTTCCCCTCTCCTTTCCCTTTACCTTTCTGGCGGTCCTCAACCCTAGACTGAGGATCGTAACAGAAATTGGGGGCTCGTCCGTTCCTTTCTTTTTTCTGGTGTTTGCCTGGCGGTTTATTTTGTGTGGGGGGGGTGTGTGGTTGTGTGGTGGAAATGGCTCGGTTCGATCTCGTTGCTTTCACCCTCTACCCCACACTCAAACAGTTTGATAAGTGCCGTAAGGACGATCTGCTAGGAATAGCAGACTTCTTTAATGTTTCGGTCCCCGCTGAAGCCTCTAAGCGGGTTATAAAGCAAGCGTTGCAGGACGAGCTGATTCGGCAGGGTATCCTACCCGAGTTAGGCGGCTCGCCGAGTGTTGCACCCACTCCCGTACCGTTGACAGCTACGGCGGAGGCCGGCAGCGTTGATCTGGGAACAGGGATCCGCATGGATCTCGGCGATCTACGCTCAGCCAGGGAGGATCTGCTGCTGACAATTCGACTTAGGGAGCTGGAACTGGAGATTAAAAGGCAGGAGTACCAGGCTCAGTTACTCCGTGTCCGGGAAGTGGAGGTTGAAGCTGACAAGGAGGTGGCACTGCGCAGAATGGGCATGGGTGAACAAAAACCTGTTCCCCTTCCGCGTCGAGTACAATCACCACGTACAACCCCTCAAGCCGACCTGCCCGCCCGTGACCAGGCTGATGCCCCAGACGCTCCTCGGTCTAGCCTTCGTTCTCCCTCAGGTTCACCAGTCTCCCAGGAAATTGGAGGTAGAAATTCTGACTTTGATGTTAGTCGCCATATCGCTCTTGTTCCTGTGTTTCGGGAGAATGAGGTGGATGCTTATTTCGCTATGTTTGAGAAGATTGCTACGACCTTGAACTGGCCTAGACATTTGTGGTCATTGCTTCTGCAATGCAAGTTAGTGGGGAAAGCTCAGGAAGTTTGCTCGGCTCTGGCGTTAGCACAGAGTCTTGATTATGACATTGTTAAGGCTACCGTATTAAGGGCGTATGAATTAGTACCTGAGGCTTACCGGCAGAATTTCCGGAAGCTGGTTAAAACCGCCAGCCAAACCCATGTTGAGTTTGCCCGTGAGAAAGCTTTGTTGTTTGACAAGTGGTGTGCTGCGTGTGGTGTTACCAACTTTGAGCAACTCAAGGAACTATTGCTGTTAGAGGAATTTAAAAATTGTGTTCATGATCGGGTAGTAGTATACTTGAATGAACAAAAGGTAACATGTTTACCTGAAGCTGCTACTCTGGCTGATGAATTTATTCTGACCCATAAGACTGTGTTTACCCCAACCCCTTTGCCTCGCAAACTCGGTTCCCGTCCTGTGATATCCTCTCCTTCGTCCGTTTCTTATTCACCACCTGTAGAGAAAAGAGAGTGTTTCTATTGCCATGAGGTGGGTCACATCATTTCTGTTTGTCCCGCTCTTAAACGTAAAGAGACCCGTGCTGCGACCAGAAAGGTGCAGATCGCAGCTCGTGTTAATGTATTACCGACATGTGAAACTGTTGAACCTACCTTCCAGCCATTTGTGTTTCCTGGTTCTGTGTCGCTCGGTGAAGACGGGGTACGTCACCCGGTAACTATCCTACGGGATACGGGAGCGGCCCAGTCTTTCGTAATTGAAGGAATTTTACCTTTAGATGGTACCACTTACTGTGGCACCGACGTACTGGTGCAAGGTATCGATCTGTGTGTGGCTGCGGTTCCGTTGCATACTGTATATTTATGTACTCCTGATTTCTCCGGACTTGTGCGTGTTGTGGTCCAGTCCCAGCTACCTGTTCCAGGGGTCACGTTCATTCTGGGGAATGACATTGCGGGGAAAAGGATCGTTCCCCTTCCTGAAGTTGCCCCAGAGCCGGAGATCTGCGCCGATGACGTTGCGGCGGAACTGCCCCAGGTGTTCCCGGCTTGTGTGCTGACACAGGCCCAGCAGCACAAGTTCGCCGACGTTCAGCTGGCTGAGACATTTATGTCCGACCCAACACCTTTGACTTGTGACTCGGACTCCCTGGTCTCCGTGGAACCTGCTGTGTCCCCTGAGGTCCCTTCCACTACGGACGCTTTGACCAAGGCACAGGCGGAGGATTTGTCATTGGAAGCGTGTCGTACCTCCGCTGTGAACAAGGAGGAATTAAAGAACCACCCCACAGCCTATTTCTACCGCAACCAGGTATTAATGAGGAAATGGACCCCTCCGGACTCGCCTTTTGAGTGGGCTACTGTATTTCAGGTGGTAGTCCCTGGGTTATATCGGGATTATGTGTTGTCTCTCGCTCATGACCACCCGTGTTCGGGGCATCTTGGAATTAGAAAAACCTTAAATCGACTCTTAGCATATTTTTTTTGGCCAGGTGTTAATACGGACGTGAAGAGATATTGTAAAACCTGTCGTGTGTGTCAGCTGGTAGGTAAACCGAACCAAGCTATTGTACCGGTTCCATTACATCCGGTACCGGCTATTGGCGAACCTTTTGAGCGTGTGTTGATCGATTGCGTAGGTCCATTGCCAAAAACTCGTTCGGGTAACATGTATTTGTTCACCCTCATGTGTGCCGCCACTCGTTTCCCGGAAGCTATTCCTGTCCGTAGTCTCCGGACTCCCGTCATAGTAAAGCAGTTAATTAAGTTCTTCACTACTTTTGGGCTGCCTAAGTGTGTGCAATCCGACCAAGGCACGAACTTCATGTCGAAGTTATTCGCACAAGTTGTTCGCGAGCTAGGAATACGTCATACCGTCTCCAGCGCCTATCACCCTGAGAGCCAAGGGGCGCTGGAGCGTTTCCATCAAACCTTCAAAAATATGCTTCGTACCTTTTGTTTAGATGCAGGGAGAGAGTGGGATGAGGGAGTGCCCCTTCTACTTTTTGCAATACGCGATGCTGTCCAAGAATCGACCGGGTTTAGTCCTGCTGGACTTGTCTTTGGCCACACTGTTCGAGGTCCCCTGAAGGCGTTACAGGAGCAGTTGGTTATCCCCCGATGCGTCCTCCTCTACGCAGGATGTGTCCAAGTTTGTGAAATCCCTTCGGGACCGGATGTCTACAGCTAGTGAATTGGCTCGACAGTCTCTGGGAATAGCACAGAAGAAAATGAAAGGGCAATTTGATAAGTCTGCAAAACCCCGGTGTTTCCAGCCTGGTGATCGTGTCTTAGTCCTTCTCCCGTTGCCCGGTTCCTCCCTTAGCGCCCGATTCTCAGGTCCATATGTGGTACTAGAAAGGCTTAGTCTCACCAACTATGTTGTAGAGACCCCAAACCGCAGGAGGAAGACTCGCGTGTGCCACATAAATATGTTGAAACCGTACCTTGATCGCTCGGTCTCCGTCCCCTCGCCTACTTCTGTTCCGGTCCCCGCTCCTGTGGGCGTCGTGTCTCTCAGTAAGTACTCGCCAGAGACTGATGACTTGCACCTCGGTAGGAATTGTCTCCCCTGTGCTCGCCTTCCTAACTCAGAGGCTCTGCAAAACCTTACGTCCCGGCTCAGCCACTTACCTGGGTCAGCCCAAACTGACATTTTGTCCCTAGTAGATCGCTTCCGACCCCTGTTCGCTGATACCCCTTCGCGTACCCCTGCTGGGGAACATGATATCGAGGTTGGTGATCACGCTCCCGTTAAGCAGCATCCCTACCGGGTCAACCCCCGGAAGAGAGCTGTGTTATCTTGAGAGACCGCTTACCTGGTAGAGACGGGTCTTGCTGTTCCCAGCAATAGTCCTTGGTGTTCCCCGTGCCTGCTTGTTCCCAAACCGGACGGGACGTTCCGGTTCTGCACGGATTATCGGAAGGTTAATGCCGTGACTCGTCCAGATGCTTACCCCCTGCCTCATATGGAAGACTGTGTTGACCGTATCGGTTCTGAAAAATACGTGACTAAGTTGAACCTATTAAAGGGCTATTAGCAAGTTCCACTGACCCCCCCGTGCTTCAGAGATTTCCGCGTTCGCTACCCCTGACACCTTCCTCCAATATACAGTCATGCCGTTCGGATTACGGAATGCCCCAGCCACCTTCCAGCGGCTGATGCATAAAGTATTATCTGGTGTCCAAAATTGTGAGGCTTACCTAGATGATGTGGTGATTTATTCCGACTCGTGGGAACAGCATGTGAGTTCCCTTGAACAGGTGTTTGTTCGGTTACAAAAGGCTTCGCTGGTGCTCAACCTCGAAAAATGTGAATTCGGACAGGGCAGGGTCAGCTATTTGGGGAAATTAGTGGGTCGAGGCGAGGTTAAGCCCCTGGACATAAAAGTCCAGGCTATCCGTTTATTCCCCGTTCCGAAGACGCCGCGAGAGCTGAAGCGGTTCCTCGGGATGGCAGGGTATTACCGTTGTTTCTGCCGAAATTTCTCAGAGGTTGTCATGCCCCTTACTCACTTGCTTCGTAAGGGGGTGCCATTTGTATGGTCCCCAGGCTGCCAGAGTGATTTCGATTCGGTGAAAATGTTGCTCAGTAGTTCCCCCGTCCTAGCTGCCCCCGACTTTGCCAAACCGTTCAAGTTAGAAGTAGATGCCAGTGGATTGGGTGCTGGTGCCGTCCTCCTGCAGGAAGACAGTCACGGGTTGAACCATCCTATATGCTACTTCTCCAAGAAATTTTTAAAATACCAGTTAGCGTATAGCACAATCGAGAAAGAAGCCCTAGCCCTCCTTTTAGCTTTATAGCATTTTGAAGTATATGTAGGGGACAGTGCTCGTCCGGTAGTGGTGTATACAGACCACAATCCTTTGGTTTTCCTCGCTCGGATGTGTAACACTAACCAGCGGTTAATCTCATTATCCAGGCGTTTAATTTAGAGATCGTACATAAAAAAGGGGTCACTAATCTCGTGGCTGACGCCCTCTCCCGAGCCTGATTCCGGTTCTTCCTGTCTATTAGTTACTTGTTATTTATTTTGTATGCCCGCAGTTATGGAGGATTGCGAACACCTGGCAGGTTCGCTCTTGTGTGGGGGGGTGTTACGTGCCGTAAGGTTTGGGGGGGGATTGTCCTGATTGTTGTTCGGCTGCCTTCGTCTCCGCCTCCCGGACCTGGCCACGCCCCGAGCCTCGACGCTACTTCCGCGTTTGTGAATTGAAAAGGCCGGCGCGGGAGAGTAGCGGGAGCTCTGCTCATAGTTGGTTTTTGCGGTATTGGTTTGCTTGTGTTCTTTTGATTGATCGTGTATGACAGTTTTTGGTTTTCCGGTTTTCGTCTCTTGCCTTATCCCTCTGTACCTTTGCCTTTGGTTTTGACTGCTTTCTGGTTTGTGATCTATTGCCTTCCTCCTGACTCCTCTCTTGCTTCGCCCCTCGGATACTGTGTTTCGGCTTTGGTGTTCTGTATGTCCGTTTCTGTTAAGTGCGTAGGGAGTGACGGCTGTTTTGGTTTGCGTACGTGTTGCTTATTCTGTGTTTTGGTTAGGGAGTTAGGATTAGTCTGTGTCATTTTCTTTTCGTTTAGAGTTAGCTTAGTTTGGGACGTGTTCGTTAGTGGTGTTTTGTTTATTGTTTTGCCGGTGTCACTCCCGAAGTCTGTTGCCCTATTGTGTGTGAAGGTCTTTGTGAATAAACATAAAAAAATACAAAAAAAGATCCCTTTGTGTCCCGTGTTCCCTTTTCCCATACCCTGGTTGTCTCGTTTTCCCCTCTCCTTTCCCTTTACCTTTCTGGCGGTCCTCAACCCTAGACTGAGGATCGTAACAACAAGTATATAAAAGATGCCTGTGTTTATAGACCTGCCCTGTCTATAGTTATTTTTCCAAAAAGGAGGTAAATGGATGTTCATCTTTCATATTACCGTAAATGTAAAAAAAAAAAATAAAGTATTTTCCTTGTCTGGAAAATGTATTGTGTATAGTTCATTGTCTATAGTTCTCTACAAGTCTATACAAATGCCCGTTGCTTTGGATAAAGGCGTCTGCTAAATGCTTAAATGCAGTAACGGTCCTAGCTGATGAGGCGCCCTAGGCGAGCATCAGCACTGGCACCCCCCCCCCCCCCCAGGCGTAGGGAAACTATAGCGGAACTAATGTTGCGTTTGGGTTTAGGTCTGGTCAGTCTTGCTGGTAACATTTTCGTTTTGCTCAGTTATAAGTGCAGCATTTGTTATGCGGCTGAGAAAGTGTTTTAAGTTATAACGTCAATATTCATGGATATTGGAGTTATTGTATGAGCTGCAGTCATAAGTTAATGGCGTGAGCAAGCTGTAGCCTATTTAGGTTTGTGTTTGGTTATTTTTAGGAAAATGCCTGTGTTTTTACTGATTCATTTTTTGATGTATGTGCTTTATTTTATCTAGTTCTCACGGCATGCTCGACCGGATAGATATGTGAATAAATGCCCGTGATCAGAGATCAACTTGTGTTCGTTATTGAGGGAGGTTACAAGGGGGGGGGCGGCTCATAAGAAAGTTACGTATCATCATCATCATCATCATCATTATTATTATTATTACTTAATAGGCTTTGCTAAGCAGGTAAATTCATGTGGGCTTGTTCTTTTCATATTAAGACGCATTAATACCAACTAGCTTTAACAACCATCTTCTTTTAAGAACCATAATTCTTTGATCATGTTCTTATCGAGCGGCCACACACACCACTTTCTTGCTTTCCGTGTTTTTAATATTTAAATGTTTAATGTGGATGTTTTAACGTTGTCAGAACGAACCAACGAATGAACCGCTGTCTCTGGAATATAATCATATAGTAATTCCTTTAAAGGTGTTTAAAATGTTTAGTGCTGCGACATGTAATTTTCTCATACCGTTAAATAGAGCGCAAAGCCTTCATATATTATAGATTTTAATGAGCTTCTTTAATGTATCATTCAATATGTTCAGTATAATGCCTATATAAATTTATTCATGCAATTTCCTCAAAGTTCTCTGAAGTGGGTGAATCTGAATACAAAAGAAAGCCAAGTTGTGACAAACCTTCACAAGATAGATTAAAAACAAATACTATGAAACTAGTCTTTTTCAGAAGATTTTCTCAGTCGACTCAATCAGAAACTATCAACATACCTGATCTTATAACCAAATCATTTGCTTTGTGCAAAAAGCGCCATCTAGCGGTCATTATGTGTCAGTAACAGTGTCCCTCTCTGAAGACTTAGCGGTCTTTTGACCGCCTAGCCGCGCTGTACTGTAAGTTTGTCAAACCAGCACTGCGCTTCTAGTGTTAATAAATCACACTTCAGAAGATATGCTGACGGCAGCGCAGTGGCGCCCACTACATTCCGTTATAGGAATATCATTGTGGGATCATGCTTAACTGTTAAACCAATTAATTAAACCAGTTAATTTGGTAACTATATCGGATAAACCAATTCTACTGTCAGAACTCATCTTCTAGGTATTTTAATACTAATATTTAAATATCTGATTTAACATCTGATGTATCACCTTTTAATCAAAAGGCTGTACTCCACAGTACAGGTCTGTCAAGTAAGCATGTGAATTCACTGAATAAACTGAAGACATGCTGAACACAAAATAGATCAGAACGTGATCTAAAATGTACTTAACCTGGAACACTGAACAGGTTCCTGCACACTAACATAAACAGAAAATTGACCTCAAGAGTGACACATATTGGTGGCCACCAAATCATGTCCTTTTCTTAGCACATCATGAGTCGAGAAAGAACATTTCTTTTATACCTGGCTTCATCACCTAAGAGATAGTTACTCAAGGTGTTAAGCAATGCCATTGCAATAACAGTCAGTCAATGATTCACAGTAGTTGCCCATGGCTTAAAATGTGTAAATTAAAGCTGTACCAAGATGTAACTGACACAATTACAATAAAATCTTAAACTCCTAACATCCTCAGACTTTTGGGCTTTTATTCGGTTAAGTGTATTGTATGGTATTGATGTGCTCCTACATACACAAAGCTAAAAATGCCCAGGAGTCCATAGTGGGAACACAATAATGTCCTTCCTCTCTGCATCATTCTGAAATGGAGATCAATATTTTACATGAAGTACTCTTACACTAGTTCTAAATAATAATCACCCAGGAAAATTTGTACTTACAGAAAGGGATTGAAGTGGCTCACAGTTGTAGGGAGGAAGCCAAGTCCGGGTGACAATGTACCTTGTCCCGGCATGGTAGTGTGCACCGCCGTATAATTTTGTCTGTAAGCAAAAATATACTAGTATAAATCAACTGAATGAAATTATATTTAAGCAATTTATTCCATACTGATAGCATGCATATGAAAAAGGTCTAAGTAAAATATTAAAAGCCTCTAAAATAAACTGAAAACCTGAGACAAACCACAGAGATCAACAAACGATGTTTATTAAAAACAATGCTTATTACTATCTACTTGTCATGCTGGTGAAATTATTAAAAGAATTTGTTATAAAGATTATCGAAAATATGTAGTAAAAATCAACAAACTCACTGCGCATGAAATCGGATGCAACATACCTTGAAAAAGCAAAGCCGCTTTTAAACGGGGATCCATGTTTACAATTTGGTTTATAAAACAATGTTCCTTTTAATGTAATGGCAACTGTAATATCAGAAAACACAATACAAAGTGTAAGGATTACTGCGCCTACGGCTTCTAACTAAATACACGTAACTGTCAGATGGTTAATAAGACTTTGCAGCAAAACGAGCAAAAATAAATTTTTTTTTAAAGTAAACATTAAACGTTTTCATGGAAAGCCAGCTCTATATGACAAGTGCTAAAACAGCTCGTCAAGCAACATAACGTTAGACTCAAATATTGTGTGCACACGATATTATTTTTATATGTTTGTCGCGTCGCTTAACTTACTTCAGGTTCGAAGACTTAGTCCAGACTCTCTCTTGGTACAAACACAGTGTAGATGGCGTGTTTCCTGTGGAGCTCCATTTTACGGCGTAAAGATTAGCCCCACTTTACGTTCTTAAAGATCACGTGTTTCCTGTGGAGATGACATATTTCCTGTGGAGCTCCACTCTACCGTCTTCTGCAGCTGGACCCTCTTGAAAACATCCGAGAATTTCCCCACTCAAAGTAAGTGTAAACAAAATGGCTGGAAAACGGCATCTGCGCCGAGGGTTCCCGAGTGGTTCCGAATCGACAATCGTCGATGTGGAATGCACGGGAAATTCAAATTTCGTCATTCTTGGGCGTTTTCCATGCGATTTTTACGAAATAAAAATTTTTTAAAAAATCGGATCGGAGGCATTTCGGCGGGTCGGGAGGGGACAAGAACCATTTTTTTTTTTAAAGTGGCCTAAAGGAAGGGGGAGAACTCAGTACTAACCGGAGCTTAGCCGTGGGATAGAGCGTGCATCGCCTGGCACTTATCAGGACTCAGTGTTGGGCTCCTGCCAGGACTGAAAGGGGCTCCCCAGTCCGTGTGTGAAGGTGGGTGATGATGGCACGTCCGATTGTGAATAGCTTTGCAGCTGCTGATGCATTTTAATCATTAGAGGGACTTGTGAAGAAGGAGGTGCCGCCTATTAATGTTGCTTGCTTATGGCGTTATGAGCCCTGAGTGTGCATCGGTCAGAATGCATCAGTCCGTCGTTCCACCAGCCTTTATTAACAACAGCAACTTGCTTTCGTGGGAATATACGTGTGGTTCTGCAACAACCAAATTGAACTCCCGGTAAACATCACACACCGCCAAATAACAGCAATTATCTCGTTCCGGAATGATAAATTAACAGCCTTTTATATTTAAACAATATTTAAATGAGTTAGCACAATAGCTCTGCAGCCGACTTAGCATGGGCTAACTGCACTAAGAACACAATGTTATGCCATCCTTCATAAATAAGGTATTTAAACATACTTAAAATGCAGAACTTAAATCATAAACATAATAAAGGATTACAGTTAAGGGAGCAAACGTTAACCAAATACAAACGTACGGCTCTTGGACTGAACAAGCAGGGTGCTAAAACTCAAAACTACAGTTCCTACGCGGTCCGCAAGGTGGCACTCGCCGCCCACCACTCCCGACACCAACAGTCGTCTTCACTCTTCATGACAGGACTACTTAGCAATGCTTATGATATTTCGTAATTTTGTCTGATATTCCATAATTTTGTAATCATTAAAGGGACTACTTACTATTGCTTATAAGATTTCATGATTTTGTCTCGCTTTATATTTCATACTTTTAATATTCCTGAAGAGACCGAAGCGTACCTGTTTGTTCCGACAGCCCTATATCTCCCTCTCGTACTAAAACACCCAAATAACCTTTGCCAAGACCCTCTCCCTTCTCTCCTCCATCTTCTGCATGGTATACAACTCTTCTTTCAGGATACAGCAGTACTCTTGCTGAGATATGCACAAAAATTGGAAACCAGTGTGGGTTGTAAAGACAGAACAGACATTTCCCTTTTTTCAGACTTTCTTGCGTGAGTTTTTTCACTGGGGATTTTCACTGATGGAAAGGTCATATCTGAACCCCTCATTCCCCAACAAATGTCGTCTATGATCAATATATGTATAACTGAGGCTGATGTGGTACTAAGCCTAGCTAAGCTCAAAATAAATAGATGGCATCTTGCCTGCAGTTTTAAAGGAGATGAGGAATATTATTAGCCGACCTTTAACTTTATTATTCCAGAAATCCTTATCTGCTGGTGTGGTACCTTCTGATTGGAAGCATGCTAATATAACACCCATATTCAAAAAAGGGGATCGAAGTAATCCAGCAAACTATAGGCCAATCAGTTTAACTGGAAAAAAATAATGGAAGCTATAATCCAAGTGAAAATGGTAAGTAACATTCTGAGGGATAACCAACATGGATTCAGGTGAGGAAGGTTCTGTTTGACTAATCTGTTGGAGTTCTTTGAGGGAGCTACAAGAGAAATTGATCATAAAAAGGCCTATGATGTCATCTACTTAGCTTTCCAGGAGGTCTTTGATGTTGTCCCCCACAAATGGCTCTTGCTTAAGCTCAAAGCTGCACGGATTTTCGGAACTGTAGCAGCTTGGATCGAAAACTTTGTAACAGACAGGAAGCCGCGGGTATTTATTAGAGGCACAAGGTAAGAGTTTTAATGGGCACACAGAGAGGCATACGGGACAGAATAGTCATAATAATGCAATGACAGGACTAGTGAAACAAACTCTGATGTGGACTTAAATACACAGAACTAATGAAAACCAACTCACAACAGCTGATGACAAGGGGATTCCACACGAGGTTAACGAGGGGCCGTGGCACACACGAGGACAGGACTGGCAGGGTGTGACAATATAGGTTGCCTTATAAAAACCACTGGAATTCAAAGTGACAGATCGCCGTAGAGTCCTGTTTATAAACCTTTATTAATACTGAAGTGATAGAGGTAAGGTTTACTCACAGATAAGTTATGTCTGAAGCTTTATTTGGTCACACAAGCAGCTTGACGGCACAGACTCGGCGCTATTTGTCTCTGAGGAAAAGGAAACTCATTAGATTTCCTGTCAAACATTTATGCAGGTAATTACACCAGGAATGCCGAAGGCAAGCAATAGTCTGATACATAATAAAAACTAGCAGCTGTCGGAATGGTTTTATTCGTTTTATTATTGTTGATTTATTTAGTTGTTGTATACTTTTGGATTAAAATGAATTAAACAAATTTGTCCGTCATTGATGTTACTACCGTTGATCTGTCCTGCCCGTAGCCTTCTTTCCCTTAATAAATCCCCAGTTTTCCCTGTATTCCACCTGCCTGCCTTGTCTTTCCCTGCCTCCTGCCCACTTACCTGCCCGTCGCTACCCGGGAAACCTGACAACTGCAGTTCCGCTGTTTTGTTTGGCACCCTAAATTATGTCCTGCAATCTGTGGAAAAATCTGAAGGCTGAGGAATGTTACGTAACACAGCTGAAATGCAAAAGCTCTCTCTGGTGTAATTCACTGCATAAAACCAATGGTCTTAAGTGTGATGTCTTCTTCATAACACTCCCTGACTTTTGCATCCGTGACCATGAGATAGGGTGGGCTGCTTTTCTTCCTTCATTTTACTAGTGTTCCTCCCTTTCCTCCCAGCCTTGGCTGGTGGTTCAGGCAGCATCACCTTCTTTTAATGGACCACAGTTACACAGAGATGAACAACATGGAATACTTTGGATTGAGGTTTTGCAGTAAGAGGGTGCTGAAGGAAAAAGGAGTTTCAAAGAAATCGGTCTGCCTGTACTGCCGATTTTGTCTCTGCCCATTTCAGATGTTCATGTAAAGTGTGAATTTACTAATGTGACATTCCTTAAATATAACCACTGAAACAGAACGGTTGTAAATTTGCTGTCCAGTTTGGTAGATGGACTGACGCAGAGGCGGAGATATGGATAAGTCTGGGTGGTATTGACAGCTGGGCCCACCCAATTAGATTAATGAATCTGCATTCTTTATATATAAATTACTGTCTTCTAACTCTGTTCCTATACATCACTGTTGTTACTGTGGCAAGTACGACAGAATGTGTGAGCTCCCTCTAGTGGTCCTCTAGGTATAATTTTTTCTCACTTTTTTGCTATTCTGTCTTTTCATACCTATAATTGCGGCGATTAGCTTCATACTGGGCACCGACACACCTGGAAATGACGTAACATCGAACCAAATGACAAAAGTAATCAGAAGTTAGCACGCTGCCCAGAATGCACAGATAACAAGCTACACTGCAAGTCGTCCAGCCACGACGTCACCCAGCCCCTCGTCTGCCGTCTAAAATACAGATAAATTACATGTGCTCCATATTTCTGCAGCTGACATTATTTTGAACTGGGCCATAAAGAACATATTCTCATAGCGATGGCTTTTAATCAGTCCATGCTGGATCTGGGAGAAATGATGCGGCGAGCAAAGCAGGTGGTTTGGGTGCCGACGGTGCGTGAAGGTGTGCAGGCAGCGGCAGGAGAGAAGATGTTAAGGATTCAGTGGAGTGCAAAGGTTGTAGGTGATTTGAAGTTAGACAACAGAGATTTGTGGCTGTGGAGCATGATAGGAGTTTTGTGTGATTCAAAAGAAAGTACAGAGGAATGTTGGCAGGAAATGGAAAGAGAAGTGCCTGAGGAGGTGTGGACTGCTCATGATACAGATGTAGGCCTAGTTAATTCAGCTAGCCCACTGGAAATTTATCTTAAGCCAGGGTGCACACCACCCTGGAAAAACCAGTACCCCTTGAAACCTGAGGCCGAGGAAGGTATAAGGGAAACGATAGAGGGATCACTGGATGCAGGGGTGTTGGTGCCTACCATTAGCTGCTGCAACACCCCCCTCTTCCCTGTGCCAAAGGCAGGAGGTGAAAAGTGGAGGCTGGTACATGATTTGTGTGCAGTAAATGAGGTAGTGGAGGATCAGACAGCAGAAGTTCCCAATCCACGCACTGTTGACAAATGCGCCCCCCCATTGCAAAATGGTTTACAGTTGTGGATTTGTGTTCAGCGTTTTCAGTGTGCCCCTTGCAGAACAGTCACAGTTTCTGTTTGCTTTCACCTACTGGGGTCAGCAGTATACCTACACGAGGATGCCACAGGGATTTAAGCATTCGCCGCATGTTTTTAATCAGGTGCTTAAGGCAGACTTAGACTGAATTTAAAAAGTACAGTGATACAGTATGTGGAGTATCTATTGTTGTGTGCGGAAACGCTGGCAGACTGCCACCAGGACTCAGTGCAGTTGCTGAAGGTCTTGGCAAAAGGGGGCCATAAGGTGTCCAAGGCCAAGTTGCAGTACTGCCAAGAGCAGGTTACGTACTTGGGGCGTGAGATCAGCCACGGGAGGAAAGCTATAGCAGCAGAACAGCTAAAAGGAATCACTAAGGCTCCGAAACCCATGACTGTGTCACAGATGCTGACATTTTTTAGGGACGACAGGATTCAGCGTGGACTGGATTGAGGACTGTGCTGTGAAGGTGGCACCGTAGTGGGCACTGATAAAGGAGGAGGGCCACACTAATTTGAAGGCCCCCTTAATTTGAACTCGGTAGCATTTTAATCTATCAAGCAGAAGCACCAGAATGCACCTGCTCTGGGCCTCCCAGTCTACACCAAGCCGTTTTATCTGTATGTCGGGAACAGGAAGGACGGCTTTGGGACAGCCCTGCTCACTCAGGACTTGTGTCCTGGCAGACGGAAGCAGCCATTGGCATACTATAGCATGAAGCTGGACAATGTGGCTCAGGGATACCCACCCTGTTTCCAGGCAGTGGTGGCTGCCTATTTAGGCTATGAAAAGGCCACTGCCATCACAATGGGTTATCCAGTGACAATTTATACTTCACATAAGGTGGTGGACCTTATTGACAAAGGCAAATGTGTGTTGACCCCAGCAAGGCAGTTAGCGTACTTTGCATTGCTCTCTTACCCGGATGTGACAATAAAGCGCTGCACTACAGTGAACCCTGCAGACAGCATTCCCCTGGAGGATGAGGGCAGCCACATGAGTGTGTGGCAGAGTCTTTGGTTTACACTAAACTGAGACCAGACTTGGAGAGCTCTCCCACTGAAAATAGCGAGATGGTTTTGTTTGTGGATGGCTCATGTTGGAGAGATGGGGATGCCTTGAAGGCTGGGTTTGCTGTAGTTCAGGCACAGGGTGATGATTTTCACACTCTCGTTTCAGAGCCAGTGGCACAACCGTGTTCTGCTCAATTAGTGGAGATAAAGGCTTTGACTGCAGCGTGCCGGCGAGGACAACATAAGACGGTTACAATCTACACAGACTCTGCATACGCACATGATGTATGCCATCTGTTTGGAGCAGTCTGGAAGCAAAGGGGGTTTCGCAAAATTGACGGCTCCCCCATTCAGCATTATAATCAGATTTTGGAGTTGCTACACGCAATGATGCGTCCCAAGCGTTTGGCTATTGTTTAGTGTCAGGCCCACCGCAAAGGTCGTGATTTTGTTATTCAAGGCAATGCGGCCTCTGATGCGGCAGCCAGGGCGGCTGCACAGGTCAGGACTGCTCATCTTTTGCCTATGGTGACTATAGGGCTGGACCTTACTGTTTCTGATCTGGTGGCCCTGCAGGAGCGTGCGGGCCCCTATGAGGCCTCAGTGTAGCTAAAAAGGGGGGCCTCTAAGGATGCTAATGGTCTGTATAGCAACCATGAGGGGCTTTTGGCCGCACCTCTGTCTTTGGTGAACATTTTGATAACGGATGCGCATGGTCTTGACCATTGCACAAGGGGGGAGGTGTTTTTACACCGCAAGGTTTCTGGGCACCACAGCTGCAAGCAATGGTGGATACAAGGTTGTCAGAATGTGAGGTGTGCATTAAGAACAATGTACGCAAAGCAATCACAGCCCCAGTAGGGCACATTCCAGTGCCGGAAGGACCGTTCAGACACTTGGTGATGGACTATGTGGACATGGGAAAAACAGCATATGGAAAGCGATATATGTGTGATTGTGGACAGGTTCAGCAGACGGGTGGAGGCAATACCGTCCAAGGACATGGAGGCGATGACAGTGGTGAAATTCCTGATCAGAGAGGTGATTCCGAGGTTTGGGATACCAACTGAAATCAGCTCTGATAATGGAGCTGCATTTGTGGGGAAAGTTACTAAGTTAGTGGTTCAACAGCTGAGAATAAAACAAAGGTTGGGATGTGTGTATCACCCTCAGTCGCAGGGCATGGTGGAGAGAGTGAATGGCACACTTAAGCAGAAACTGAATAAGATTTGCGCCACCACGAAAATGAACTGGGTAGATGCACTGCCAACAGCCTTGATGGCGTATCGGATGGAAACGCACAGGGTGACGCATTTGTCTCCGCATGAAATGCTGACAGGGAGACCAATGCCTGGATCGACTTGGAGGGGGCCGTATAAGGGACCCAGCCTAGATCAGCTGGGGGATGAATTAAAGTTGTACATGAGGACGTTAACCAAAATACACAAAGCTATTTCCAAACAGGAAAGGGAGAAAGCACAGAAAGAAGACACAGACC
Source organism: Brienomyrus brachyistius (assembly GCF_023856365.1). Lineage (NCBI taxonomy): Eukaryota > Metazoa > Chordata > Actinopteri > Osteoglossiformes > Mormyridae > Brienomyrus > Brienomyrus brachyistius. Next base: position 1,494,827 of record NW_026042331.1, read on the forward strand.
AGAAGGAGCCAGTCATCTTTCCAGGAGATAAAGTCTACCTGCGAGTGTTCCGGCGAAAGTGGCACGAGCCCCGACGAGAGGGACCCTTCAAGGTGACACGAGCCATAGCAACAGCAGTACAGGTAGAAGGGAGTAACACGTGGTATCATTTGAACCACTGCACTAGAGTACTGCACGAAAGGCAGATAGTCACTGAAAACGACACAGAGGATGCAGCTGCCCTTGACTCAGATGGCCCTGATGGAGGTCCCAGAGGAGCTCCACAGCTTGGAGAGGAGCCAGTTTCAGGTTCAGAGCAGACTGAGGGTCAAGAGGAAGCGTCGCAAGCAGACCAGCCACTCCAGACAGGGCACGAAGCTGTGGGTTCTGGTAGGGCTGACAGCGATGATATTGGTGATGCTAATGATATATCCGGCCCTTCAGGTCTGGGGGCACAGCAGGACCACAGGTCAGGTGAGTTCAGAACAATTGACTTCACTGATTCAGCCTTGTCCTTTTATGCTGAATAACCTCTCAGATAACAATGAGCGAAAGCGGAGAGATAGGGAGGAGATATGGGTGTGAGGAGAGTGAGCAAATTGTAGAATATACCCAGGATGAAGTAGACCTGGATGGGTTAGCAAAACGTATGCTTGGAAATTGGTGGTATAAATAGGCTAAGTATACCGCCGCTTCATTAGGGCAGGAGGGTTGTGTGTTGTGTGCAGGTCCTGACCCTTCAGTTAGAGTAGTCCCATTCCCATACACTAATAAACAGTGTGAAGAATGGGAAATGGAGAGGATTATAAGATTCTGGAAGAGTCTGTGTCAGGAGGGGCAGGCCCCTGAGAAAGACTGCAGACCCATATCTAACCAGTCAGAGCGCATACCATACTGCCCATATCAGTGTCTGATATATCAGGGAAATTCTAAATATGCGTACAGGATGGAAAAGCATTGTGGGCAGTTTAAGCCCTGGGAAGGGGGACAGCAAGATATTATGGCGAACAAATTGAGTTTTTTCAAGGGACTTATTTATGAGTGTTTTACAAATGATAGGCCAGAGGAGGTAGGCATCTTCTGGGGAATATGTGGAACTGTTTGGAATGTGAAAGGTCCCTGATTACAGAACGGAGAACTATCACGTGTTCTGCTGGATGCGCTAGAAATCCAGAGTGTGCCCCTGGCAGATGTGTGGTGGCTGTGTGGTAAGGAGGGCGGATTGAGGCCTACTCTTCCCTATAATTGGGGAGGCCTCTGCGCTAGGATAATGTTAGTCAGCAAGGTGGATATATATTCTAGAAGACGACTGTCTAGGTCCCGCAGATTTGTTGCAAATTACGAGAATCATCCCAATGTATATATAGATGCAATTGGCCAGCCAAGGGGCATTCCAGAGAAATATAAGGTGAGAAGTGAGATAGCTGCTGGTTTCGAATCGATATTGATTTGGCCTACTATTAACAAAAATGTGGAATGGATAAATTATTTGTACTATAATCAGCAGAGGTTTACCAACTATACTCAGGAGGCACTCGCATCTCTGGGGGAGCAGCTTCAGGCCACCAGTCTGATGGCCTGGCAGAACAGGATAGCCCTGGATTGGCTCCTGGCAGAAAAAGGGGGAGTGTGTGTGCTGTTCGGGGATCAGTGCTGTACGTTTATTTTTAATAATACAGCCCCGGATGGTTCCTTTACTGAGGCTATGAGAAAGTTGCCGGGGTTACAGGATGAGATGGCAAGTAATGACTGTGACCATCGGGGCGGCATGGTGGTGCAGTGGTTAGCACTGTTGCCTCACACCTCTGGGACCCGGGTTCAAATCTCCACCTGGGTCACATGTGTGTGGAGTTTGCATGTTCTCCCCATGTCGTCGTGGGGTTTCCTCCGGGTACTCCGGTTTCCCCCCACAGTCCAAAAACATGCTGAGGCTAATTGGACTTGCTAACTTGCCCGTAGGAATGCATGTGAGAGTGAATGGTGTGTGAGTGTGCCCTGCGATGGGCTGGCCCCCCATCCTTGGTTGTTCCCAGCCTCGTGCCCATTGCTTCCGGGATAGGCTCCGGACCCCCCGCGACCCAATAGGATAAGCGGTTTGGAAAATGGATGGATGGATGGACTGTGACCATCAACAATCTGACAGCTGAGGACTCTGATCGGTAATGGTGTGGTGTGAAGATCAGTGGAGCCTCTTTGATCGGGTTAATCTGTCAGTCACTCATGGGAAGATGTCTGTACTGCAGACTGTAGCCAATGAGATGCACAGTATGTAACATGTCATTGAGTCAAGAAGGAAGGACATTAACGCAAACACTGAAGGAAAAAATGTTTTAATATTTAAAAAATCTGCATTTTAATTTAATTCAATATGATAAACGAGACTTGGAAGAAGTAACAGTGTCAGCTAAATTGGGTGACTTCATGAGGTTAAATATGATAAGTAATATGTTAAAAAATATCAGTTTATTGGGCAAACATTTACATATGCATGTTGTAATGAGCTGATGATATTCATAAACATTTCATTGCTATGCAAATCTTTGAGTGTTTTACCTGTGTGTTCAGGTCCTCCAGGGCTGTCAGTGGACAAACAGGAGGTGACGGGTGTGGATGGAGACAGTGTCAGTGTTACTATGGAAACAACAAAAGACATAGGATGTGGTGTAAGATTGGGGGTTCCTGTGCATCAGAGAGATCAGCGAGTTTGGATGGGAGGCCTGTCCTGATCAGGGATGAAACAGAAAATAAAACCTTCATTGTGACAATGAGTGGGCTGGAGAGGAAGGACACTGGCTGGCATTGGTGTGCTGCTGGAAACCTGCAGATTCCAGTTCATATAACTGTCAAACGTAAGTAATTGATTTAAATCTGCCTGTGAATCCTTTGTGCTTGAATATAAATAGATAAATACTAATTTTATTTTATTTTTGAAACCCAGCAGTTTCACTCACAAAGGGGTTTGTGCTTCTTTGTGGGGATATTTATCAGCTGTTGTGAAACAATTATTTATTGGGATTATTGTTTCAATGATAGTGGCACGGTGGTCCAGTAGGTGGCGCTGTTGCTTCACACCTCCATGTTCAGGGGTTTGAATCTGGCTTCTGCTCTTTCTGTGTGGAGTTTGCATGTTCTCTACATGCTGTGTGGGTTTCCTCCAACAATCCAAAAACACACAGTCAGCCTAATTGGTGTCTCTAATATAGAATGTGTGTCTTCTAGTTTATGATCAGTCTAATTGTGTGAAGACTGACTAACATGTCTGTAGGTGGTTTTTCATTGCAGCGTAGGCCAGTGTTACAGTTGTACTCTGTAATATTTGTTCCAGTGCTGCATCCATCCATTGTCTGAAACTGCTTGTCTAATTCAGGGTCCCTATGGGCGCAAGGCAGGGTACGTCCCATGACAGGGTGCCAACCCATTGCAGGACACACTCACACTCCATTCTCTCGCACAAGCACACCTACCGGCAATTTGACAACTCCAATTAGCCTCAGCATGTTTTTGGACTGTGGGGGGAAATCAGAGTACCTGGAGGAAACCCCACAATGACACGGGGAGAACATGCAAACTCCACACACACAGAACTCTGGTAGAGACTTGAGCACACGTGCCAGAGGTGTGAGGTGACATTGCAAACCACTGCACCACCGTGCCACCCTGCTACAATAAATACATTATAATATGTTAATAAAATCATTTATCTCACCTGTTCACTATCAGTGCCGTGGGATGTGAATACTTTGGTCATGACACTAATTCATTGTTCTCCATCTAATCATTTTCTCTGTAGAATACCTTTCATAATTTATATTTCAGTTTCAAGAGTGACCTTTTCTTAGTCTTTATTGACTAACAGAGCACTGCTTTTTATTAACGATCCTTTCTCCTGTTTCCACTGCTCTCCTTTTCTCTGCACATGAGGAAGAAGGAGGGGATAATGAAAAACTGAGGTAAGCATTCAGCAGCATTTACAGTAGTGTGGGGATCCAGCTAGCAGCATTTACCTGATCACACAGTAATGGGAAACTGTCATTTTAATTTTAAGAGAAAAAGATATTATTTTTTATTTTATTTTATTATTAATAAACTTGAGATCCCATCCCATCCAGGGTGAGCCCTTGCCTTGTGCCCTATGCTGCTGGGGAACGACTGCAGGCCTGTTTTTACAAAATAGTGTAACATGTTGTGTGATAATCTCTAGCTATTTTCATGCTCTTTGTTAATGTCTCCTGTTCCTCACATGTAACCTGTGTAATACAGTAGTACAGATGGCTGTACTGTGTTGCTATAAAGCACGTAAGACTTTACTGTTCAAATCCACCCTCTTATTCAGCTCTTTGGTCCAGCTGGCTCTGCATGTAGGACTGGGCTTATCGGTGCTGCTGTTGATCATCAAGATGGTTTTACTTCAGTCAGAATAGATTCACTCTTCTGTTCTTCAGGTTTAATTGTGATACGTGTGACTGACAGACACACTGATGTCTGACAGGTGGGAGCAGGTTCTGGATGCTGTACTGAAAGCTGGGACTGGTGTGTTTTATCTGATTTGCACCATCATCACCATTCAGCTGCACTGGACCTCCTGTAGAAAGCGGGAACCAATCAGAGAGAAGCAGAGGGTCTCCCTGTGTTAGAGGAAGCTGGCAGAGGAGATGACCTTCGTGGAGCAGAATGAGTCAGACAAGCTGGAAATAAATGGTTATATATATATTTTATTTATATATATATATATATATATATATATATATTTAAAAAAATTCCCCCCTTGCCCTCCTGTGGGCGGTCTTTGTCCTTCAAGCTCGGGTCCTCTACCAGAGGCCTGGGAGCTTGAGGGTCCTGCGCAGTATCTTAGCTGTTCCTAGGATTGCGCTCTTCTGGACAGAGATCTCAGATGTCATTCCTGGAATCTGTTGGAGCCACTCTCCCAGTTTGGGCGTTACTGCCCCGAGTGTTCCAATTACCACTGGGACCACTGTTACCTTCACCTTCCACATCTTTTCTAGCTCTTCTCTCAGCCCTTGGTATTTCTCGAGCTTCTCATGTTCCTTCTTCCTGATGTTACCATCGCTTGGGATTGCTACGTCTATCACTACGGCCTTCTTCCTCTGCTTGTCCACCACTACTATGTCCGGTTGGTTAGCCATTACCAGTTTGTCAGTCTGTATCTGGAAGTCCCACAGGATCTTAGCCTTATCATTCTCAGCCACCTTTGGAGGTGTCTCCCATCTTGACCCTGGGACTTCCAGCCCATACTCCCCGCAGATGTTCCTGTACACTATGCCAGCCACTTGGTTATGGCGTTCCATGTACGCCTTGCCTGCTAGCATCTTGCACCCTGCTGTTATGTGCTGGATCGTCTCGGGGGCATCTTTGCACAGCCTGCACCTGGGGTCCTGCCTGGTGTGGTAGACCCCAGCCTCTATTGATCTTGTACTTAGAGCTTGTTCCTGTGCTGCCATGATTAATGCCTCTGTGCTGTCTTTCAGTCCAGCTTTGTCCAGCCACTGGTAGGATTTTTCAATGTCAGCCACTTCCTCTATCTGCCGGTGGTACATGCCGTGCAGGGGTTTATCTTTCCATGATGGTTCCTGTTCTTGCTCCTCTTCCTTCTTGGGTTTCTGTTGCCTGAGGTATTCACTGAGCACGTCATCAGTCGGGGCCATCTTCCTGATGTAATCATGGATCTTCGATGTTTCATCCTGGATAGTGGCTTTGACGCTCACTAGTCCTCTGCCTCCTTCTTTCCGCTTAGTGTATAGTCTCAGTGTGCTGGATTTGGGGTGAAACCCGCCATGCATTGTGAGGAGCTTCCTTGTCTTGATGTCAGTGGCTTCCATCTCCTCCTTTGGCCAGCTTATAACGCCAGCGGGGTATCTGATGACTGGTAGGGCGTAGGTATTGATTGCCCGGATCTTGTTCCTCCCATTCAGCTGACTTCTCAGGACTTGCCTTACTCGTTGCAGGTATTTGGTTGTTGCTGCTTTCCTTGTGGCCTCTTCATGGTTCCCGTTTGCCTGCGGGATTCCAAGGTACTTGTAGCTATCCTCAATGTCTGCTATGTTGCCCTCTGGCAGTACGATCCCCTCGGTTCTGACTACTTTCCCCCTCTTTGTTACCATTCGACTACACTTATCCAGCCCGAATGACATTCTGATGTCATTGCTGTAGATCCTGGTGGTGTGGATCAGTGAATCGATGTCTCGTTCACTCTTGGCATACAGCTTGATGTCATCCATGTAGAGGAGGTGGCTGATGTTCGCCCCATTCCGTAGTCGGTATCCGTAGCCAGTCTTGTTGATGATCTGGCTGAGAGGGTTAAGGCCTATGCAGAACAGCAGCGGGGACAGGGCATCTCCTTGGTAAATCCTGCACTTAATGGTAACCTGTGCTATTGGCTTGAAGTTGGCCTCTAGAGTTGTTTTCCACAGCCCCATTGAATTCCTGATGAAGGCTCTTAGAGTCCTGTTGATCTTGTACAGTTCCAAGCATTCTAGGATCCATGTGTGAGGCATTGAGTCATAGGCTTTCTTGTAATCAATCCAGGCGGTGCTCAGGTTGGTATGTCTGGTCTTACAGTCTTGAGTGACTGCTCTATCTACCAGTAGCTGGTGTTTTGCTCCTCTGGTATCTCTACCAATTCCTTTCTGGGTCCCGCTCATGTATTGATCCATGTGCCTATTCATCTTAGCCGCTATGATGCCTGATAGGAGCTTCCATGTTGTGCAGAGGCAGGTTATTGGCCGGTAGTTGGATGGGACCGGTCCCTTCTGGGGGTCCTTCGGTATCAGGACTGTCCTACCTTTGGTCAGCCATTCCGGGTGGGTCCCATCCATTAGCAGCTGGTTCATCTGTGCTGCCAGGCGCTCATGGAGTGCAGTTAACTTCTTTAGCCAGTAGGCGTGGATCATGTCAGGACCTGGTGCTGTCCAGTTCTTCATGTTTGAGACTCTTTCTTGGATGTCTGCCAATGTGATGGTTACTGGGGCTTGTTCAGGGAGGTTGCTGTGGTCTGCTCTTAGTTCCACAAGCCACTGTGCATTGTTGTTATGTGATGCCTCTTTCTCCCATATGCTCTTCCAATCTTCCATATTGCTCAGTCTCCAGCCTTGGTGGGTCTATCTTCATGCTATTACCCTGCCACTGAGAGTACACCTTGGATGGTTCAGTGGAGAAGGTCCGGTTTATTCTCCTGGCTTCTATATCTCTGGTGTACCTCTTCAGACGGGTAGCCAAGGCTGTGAGTCTTTGCTTGGCAGTTTCTAAGGCCTCAGCTATGGACAGCTTGTTATACTTCTTAGGTACCTCTTTTTTCATCACACCTTTCTGTAATTCCGATAGCTGGCTAACTTCCCTCCGTGCTGCCTTGATTTTAGCCTCTAACCTTCTCTTCCATGGGGGATACTGCTCCTTGCGGCTGTTGTAGCCAAGCACCTCAAGGATCACTGTTGCTGTGGTGTAGATCAGCTGGTTGGTGTCAGTGATGGTTGTAGTAGGGATTGTCCATAGTGCTGCATTCACATCTTCTAGTAGACCTTCTGAGGGTACTTCACGCATTCTTGGTAATCGGTGTCGGAGGGTCCAGGTTTCCAGCTTAGCCATGATCTTATTTCTCAGGTCAGCTGCTCTTGTATTCAGCCTACTAGGGCTTGGTACCCAATCTCAGAATGTGGGGATGATGATGATATCTCCCCCCTGACCTGTCGTCCTGGCTCCCCCTTGTCGTAGCATTCCTCATCAATCTCTAGTTGTCATAGCAGTTGTTTCTTGCGGATGTTGGAACATTGAGCTACTAGTTGTTTTGGTGTTAGTCTTGATGTGGGGTGTCGAAGAATCCATAGGTCCCACATCCGCTTCATGTAACCTCTTTCACTGGGGTTACTTGTATAGTAGCATTCCAACAGTCCCTTGTTCTCATCTCTTGTTCTTGTTCCAGTAGCCCACTTATCGTCAGATTGTCCTGGTTCCTCAACATCTGGCGCAGACCTTGTTAATCCGGGCGACGTCTGAGCCGGCATGACTCTATTCGTATGTTTGTCTCTCATATTTTGAGGTAGGCACAGTATAGCGTGAGGAGGTCTTGCCTAAGGACCCCTACTGGAGGTAGGCCACAACCGGGATTCGAACCCCGGTCTCCCGTGTGAAAGGCGGCGATCTTACCACTACACTATCCAGCCACTATATATATATATTCCCTCCACCACCCCCCCTCTGCGGAGGACTAATTTATTTCTATTTATTTTTATTTATTTCCTCAAGAGTGGGAGACGGAGAGAGAGGGGGACAGAAGGACGAAAACGGAGAGGAAGGTAAATAGAGAGGGAGGGAGGGAAAAGAGAAAAACAATTAAGAAGAAAGAAAACCACAGATAATCTGCTTCAATACCTGCTGATGAGAGAAAACAACAACCAACATCTGTACGAATCACAATGAGCATGTTAAGGAGCAACAGCCGATAAAGACAGTGTGTGTTTGTGAGAACCTGTTTGTACACCTGCGTGTGTCTGTGAGAACCTGTTTGTACTCCTGTTTGTGTCTGTGAGAACCTGTTTGTACCCCTGTGTGCACACCTGTATCTGTGAGCGCGCCGGTCTTCAAAAGGTTTCTCCATGTAAATGTCTAGTAGTGTGTGTGGGGAGCCACAGCCCCATCCCTCATGACATGAAGCAGACACGGAGGAGGCCCGGACCCCAGACATCCAGAGGCCCCCCAGGGCATGGGAGCCCCCGGAGGACCACCGCAGGGAGAATAGCATCCCTCACCCAGAAAAGGGCAGAGGAGAGCTCCGGAGGGAGGCCATCCGGCAGCCACAGTGCAGGAGCCCCAGGGGGCCGTTGCGGTGAGCCCACAAGCTCCGCCGGCGGCCGGCCCCACCAGAACAGACCAGGCCCTGGGCCCAGAGATCCAAGGGCCCCCCCAACCCCCAGCAAGGGCCGACAGAGCCACGAGGGCCAGACCCCGCCAGGCAACCGCCGAGGGTGAGCCAGCACCCACCCAAGCACCCAGCCCTGGACATCGAGAACCACCAACGCACCAGCGGCCGGGGGCCCCATCCACCGGCAGGGAGTGTGGCGGCGGGGCCACAGCTCTTCCTCTCAGCCCCCAGCTGCAAATGGCGAACAGAGAACGGGGGTGTGAAAAGACCCCATGCCCCCCTTCGCCCGCTCAGATGTGTTGTTGGTGCGTGTTGTTCTAAAGTGCTTTTAAAACAGGTGAAGGGCATAGCGCTAACCATCCCCTGCCGACCAACAGCTGGTGTTAGCTCGGCCCCTCCCCAGAATCCTCAATGTCTATGTGTGATTAAAATTGAGATGTGGGCCCTGGCACCAGAGGTAAGGCTGAATGAACAGACCGCCCTCTGGATGCCATTCTGTGTGCCCACCCCCAAGGCCTTAAATGTATGTGTTGTGAGAGAGTAAGTAATGAGAGTGTCTACGTTGTAGTGTATGAATGAGGTACATGTGGTCGCGAGGGGACAGAGGAGGGATACTTCCCCTATATCCCAGCAACGCACCTGCACCTCAAAGCCCTACGTGTGTGGTGGTATGATGGAGCGGGAGAAGGGAGGCACTTCGGGATGGGGAGGAAAGGAATGGCGGGGGGCCAAGTTCCCCCCCCTCTGGAGCCAGCTCCCCCGCTGACCCCCATAGGCACCCCCCCCCCCCCCCCCCGAAATCCATCCAAGGTGGGGGGCCCAGGCCCATCCAGACCGGGGCCAAAGGCAGTGGCATCAGCGGGCCCCACAGAGCCCAAGACACCCCACCACAGAGGAAAAACTACCCCCGCCCCAGCATTCAGTCAACTCTCAGACTGCATAAGACAAAAGACATCCAGGTTGAGTCCCTCCTCCTCCTCTATTGGATCCCCCCCCCCCCCCCCCCCCCGCAGAGTGGATACCCCAAAAGCAGGGACCCCCTGCGGACAGATGGTAAGAACCTCCCCAACCGGCCGAGGTACACGGTTATGTTAACTGCAGTGAGGCCTCTTTCACTTGACCCTGCTAAGTCTGTACAGTCATAGCAAGAGAGTCAGTTAAACACAGAGAGGTTGATCTGCAGTGTTGGATTATCTGTTGGGAACCTGTACAACCACGTATTGGCCACTTATTCACAAGCGCTTTGCTGCCACTTGCTGGTTAATGTTTAATAATAGTTAACTAGTGAAGGTTAGACTGGATTTTATTAAATTGTCTATTAATTCTGAAAAAATGCGGTACTATGCAAAAGTCTTGGGCCATCAAAGAAAATGTTTAATGCTATTTATCTGGGTTTTGTATATTTGCTCAGAACAAAAACACAATTATCATTAAAATATATGCAAATTAAAAGTAACACAATAAAAACTAACAAGAATTTCTCCTTTTCTCCAAAAAGTTGCTGATGCCTTGTTGGATCACTAGATGAACCACGCTTTGGTTACAAAATCTCTCCTCAGGGGCACCTCAGCCATTCCATGTATTTGTTAAATTTCACCACCAGCTCGCTTAATTAATTTAATTATTAAACAAATGTTAATGATGTATTGATTAGCCATAGGAGTTGTGTTAATGGTCAAGTCAAAAATATATGGGTGTATTAGATGGTTGGTGCAAATGCTGTACTGACTTAGAAGAGATTTTGAAATGACTGGGCTGCCACTCTTTGATGGACAAAATATTATAATTCTAGACCAAGATGAACATCATTTTATTTGACGGCCCAAGACTTTTGCATAGTTTTGTATATGTCTTTTATACTGGTCATTATTTGTTTTAATACATGATTAATAAATTGATACTTTACAAAACATTTAGTATTTTTATGAAATTGGTTATTATTAAAAACAAATTCCACAAACTTAAACGGTTTGGGGTTATTAGGTCACGCCTCCTTGTCAGGGCCCACCAATCAGGGACTCTTTTAGAGGGTGATGTACGCATTAAATCAGGACCGCCCACTTATCGCTCCAATCACACCACCATCCAATCCAATCACAAATCACACCAGTTTGTCTCAGCTGACAGCAGCCTCACATATCAACTAAGGAGGAAGACGGCATATCAAAAGTAAAAAGAAAGACAACATCAAATGAAAACATCCCTGTGTTTTCTGCTTTCAATCCCATTAAATGACAGTAAATCTAGTTGCTGTCCATGGTTCTGAAAACCTGGATCAGTAAATTCCAAATGAAACTTCTTTACCTGATTTAATTGTAACATATTTTGTTGGCAATGATGCTTTGTTGAGTCTAGAAAGGCGCAAAGTGGGTTACAGATAATTTAAATGAAGTAGTTTTACTTAAAAACCAGAAAGCTTTGAATAATCAGTTCAGCTTTGGACTATAGTGCTTCACAAAAGTAAAATCCATCCAGTTAAATCTCTTTACCTCCAAGTCAAGAAGGAATCAAATGCAGAAGCACATTGTGGGAGATACAAGGTGCAAACACATTAAAAGCACTTTTTTGTGTGAACATTATAAAACAGATTGATACATATTAAGCAGTTTGTAACTTTACATCCAGAGCTACATCAGTCAGAAAAAGATGACCAGCCCAACCAGCAGCTCCATCTCTGATTGTACAGAATTCCCCAGGACGTACGCAGCACCCAAAGAGCACGGAAGAGCCGGGCCCCACGTCCCAATAACAGCCATGCCTCCACTCCAGCCGGGGGAGGAGGGAGGTCCCAGACGCAGCCCCCGCAGCCAAAAGGGCATGAGCCCCAAAGAACCAGAGGTGGGTTCCCAAATGCGAGGGCGCGGCCACTCCCGTATGAGCTAAGGCCAGGGCCCCTAGGACCCCAGGCGGCCGAGGGCCGACCAGCCCCCAGTAGAGAGCCTCACCCACGCTGGAGAGGCCCGAGCCCCCCCCGGGCCACCAGCCAGTGGAAAGGGGCCAGCAACCATGCCCAGGAGACCAACCGCACCCAGGACGGAGCAGCAAGCACGGACCCAGGCCGCCACCATCCACACAGACACCCCGCAAACACACCTCGCAGCCATGCACATACACCATACACACATCCCCACAACATACACAGACAAGGGGCAGGGCTTACTGAGTTTAAATTGAAGGTGACACCGCCACAGACACCTGTGTCTGTGGCGGATAAAGGTAAACAGTCTAGTTGTTACTACTGCTTCTAAACCTTTCTCTCCTACTCTATCCTATCCTCTACTTCGCAATCTCTCACACCATCACTACAGACATGTGCCTTAGACATATACCAGTACACTTATCTTTGAGACCTAGAATATCTCATCCAACATCCAGGCGCCGCACTCTCAGTAATCTTGTCTACCCTCCCATAACACCCCAGTCACAGCGAAGCGTGTTGGGTGGCCTCTGGAATTGCCAGTCTGCTGTAAAGAAGGCTGATTTCATTTCTGCCCTTGCTTCACACCACTCTCTTGACTTTCTGGCTCTGACGGAGACCTGGATATCGCCTGAGAACTCGGCTACCCCGGCAGCTCTCTCCTCTGCTTATGTTTTCTCTCACTCTCCTCGCCAGACTGGCAGGGGTGGTGGCACAGGTCTATTGGTAACTCGGAACTGGTGCTACACGCCCCTCTCTCTGCCCCATCTCAACATTTCATCCTTTGAATTCCATGGAGTTGCTGTTACCTCTCCACTCGATATTCGGATCATTGTTGTCTACCGCCCTCCTGGCCCCCTAGGCTGCTTTCTAGAGGAGCTTGATACTCTCCTCAGTCTCTTCCCCACTGACAGCTCCTCTCTCGTTCTCCTTGGTGACTTCAACCTCCCCCATGACAAGCTCCCTTCTTCTGGTCTCCTCCCTTTTCTCGATTCCTTCTCTCTAACATCCAACAGCTCCTCTCCTACACACAAAGGAGGTAACGTCCTCGACCTGGTTTTCAGCCGCCCCTCTCCGGCTACTGACATCTCTTCTACTCCTCTACACATTTCTGATCACCACTTTGTATCCTTTACCATTGCCCTACCCGTCTTGCCTAATCCCAGTTTTCAACGTTTCCTCCCCACTCGACCAAACCTCCACTCTGTCTCCGCTTCTTCTGTTGCTTCCTGCACCCTGTCTTACCTTCCTGACCCTGACTCCTTTTCCTCCTTGGCACTGGAGTCTGCAACTGATACTCTCATCTCCTCACTTTACACATCCTTGGACAACCTCTGCCCGCTGTCTTCCAAACCAAGGAAAACTCGGCCTACTCCTTGGCTTTCAGCTGCATTACGTACTTCAGCATTAGTTTAAATACACAAACTCGTGGCCATAGGTGGAAATTAGCGGGAGAACATTTCAAGCTGGATTTAAGGAAGCACTTCTTTACACAGCGTGTAGTCAGAGTATGGAATAGCCTTCCTGATAATGTAGTGCAAGCTGAATCCTTGGGTTCCTTTAAATCAGAGCTAGATAAGATTTTAACGACTCTGAGCTATTAGTTTAGTTCTCCCCAAGCGAGCTTGTTGGGCCGAATGGCCTCCTCTCGTTTGTATAGTTCTTATGTTCTTATGTACTAACCGAAGAGAATTGCGGGTAGCAGAGAGGACGTGGAAGAAATCTAAGCTTGATGCAGATCTGTCTTCCTACCGTACTCTGCTATCCAAATTCTCTATGGACGTGACTGCAGCTAAAACTGCCTTTTACAAAGACAAACTAGAATTATCCTCACGAGATCCTCGCAAACTCCATAACATCTTTTCATCTCTTCTCAACCCTCCCCCTCCTCCTGCTCCTTCCTTCCTGACTGCTGAAGATTTTGCCAACTTCTTTGCCGAGAAGATTGACAGAATCTGTCAGACATTCTCTCCCTCATCCACTACACTACACACTAAGGATTTCCCTCCCCCCTCACTGGCCCAGTTTTCCGGTCTTACGGCAGATGAGATCATGAAAGTCATCTCATCTTCCAACCCTACCACCTGCCCACTTGATCCAATCCCTTCTGCATTGTTTCAGACAATCTCTCTAGACCTTCTCCCCTTCATCACGACTATCATTAATGGCTCCATAACCTCCGGTCATGTACCAACAGCATTCAAAATAGCCAGGGTCATTCCCATCCTAAAAAAACCCACTCTAAATCCCTCAGACACTTGCAGCTACCGACCAGTATCGCTTCTTTCCTTCCTTTCAAAAATCCTCGAACGTACAGTCTACAACCAGCTTTCTCTCTATCTCTCTCAGAACAACCTCCAGGATCCTAATCAGTCTGGCTTTAAAGCAGCTCACTCTACAGAGACTGCCCTCTTAGCAGTCACTGAGAAGCTACATGCTGCCAGATCGGCCAAACTGTCATCTGTCCTCATCCTTCTTGACCAATCAGCAGCATTTGACACGGTCAACCACAAAACTCTCCTATCCATCCTTAGGAGTCTTGGCATTGGTGGCCTGGCCTGGCGCTGGCTGGCTTCCTACCTAGAAGGCCGAACATACCAAGTGACATGGAATGGATCCACATCTACTCCACGTTGTCTTTCCACCGGTGTCCCTCAGGGCTTGGTTCTTGGCCCTCTCCTATTCTCCCTCTACACTAAATCTCTTGGCGAAGTTATATCCTCACATGGCTTCTCCTACCACTGCTATGCCGATGACACTCAACTCATCCTCTCCTTCCCTCCCTCAGACACTCATGTCTCCACTAAGATCTCTACATGCTTGGCCGACATCTCATCTTGGATGACCACTCGCCAGCTAAAACTCAACACTAGTAAAACTGAGCTGCTTTACATCCCGGCTGACTCATCCCCCCTCCAGGACCTTGCGATCTCTTTCGACAACTCCCTGATCCGTCCTTCGGTTTCTGCTAGAAACCTTGGAGTTACCATAGATGATCGGTTGTCATTTTCCTCACATATCGCCAGTCTTTCTCGCTCTTGTCGGTTTCTCCTCTTTAACATCAGGAGGATACGTCCATTTCTTTCCACTCAGGCTACCCAGATACTCGTCCAGTCCCTCGTCATCTCACGCCTTGACTACTGTAACTCGCTTCTAGCGGGTTTACCACTGAGCGCCATCTGTCCCCTCCAACTGATTCAGTATGCAGCTGCTCGTCTTGTTTTCAACCTTCCCAAGTTCTCCCACACCACTCCTTTGCTGCGCTCCCTCCACTGGCTTCCTGTAGCTGCACGCATCAGATTCAAAACACTGATGCTCGCATACAAAGCCAAAAATTCTCTGGCACCTTCCTACCTAAAGGACCTCATCACACCCCGCTCTGCACCACGATCTCTCCGATCCTCCAGCACTGCTCGACTGGTCCCTCCTCCCCTCAAGGCACAAGGAAGACACGCATCTCGGCTCTTCTCTGTCCTGGCACCTAATTGGTGGAATGAACTCCCCCTAGATGTCCGAACAGCTGAATCCTTGACTGTCTTCAAGCGACGACTCAAGACTTTTCTTTTTCAGAAATACCTGACGTAGAACTTCTATGTTTGTTCTGTGTTTAAAAAAAAAAATTTATAAAAAAAAAAAAATTCTGCACTACTCAATGGAGTTCTCAGAGATAGTATTCATAGCTTGGGTCCTTATTGAGCTAGCATCGGAAATTCATTGCAGAGTCTCAAAGCACTTATGTAAGTCGCTCTGGCTAAGGGCGTCTGCCAAATCCTGTAAATGTAAATGTAAATGTAATAGGCCCATTCACTCCGAACTGCCCTCCGACGTGCGGGAGAATGCAACCAGCCGCGACCCCAGGGCGCCACCAGCCGAGCGACCACCCAAGCGCCCCCCCCACACCCCCGGCAGGAAGCAGGGGAGTAGGAAGACCCTCCCACTCTCCTCCCCCATGCACCTGTGTGAAAGGTAGAGTGTTGGAGGCGTGTGGTGATGTATGAGACTGTATGTAGTGTAAGGGTGAGTATGACAGTTGAGAAACTAAGATGAATTTAAAATTGACGGGGGATGCCACCAAGCCTCTTGAGTAGTGCCCCCGCCCCCCAAGGCCCCGTGTGTATACTGGTATGTGATGACTAAAGTGCAATTAAAACGGGGAGGCAGAAGGCCGCGCAACAGAGTGAGTAAGGCCACGTAAATGGCCCTCCCCACCGTAGTATGCACGGCATACGCCCCCCCCCCCTCCCCAGAGGTCCTACATGTGTGCGTGGCATGTTGTGAATGAGGGGGGAGAGGGGCTAGGATTCATAAGGCCAGGGGGCAGATTATTCACCCCCTGGAAAAAGAAAGCCAGCTAACCAGCTGCCTTAGTAGGCACCCCAGCCCCCCCCGCCGAGCGGGAAGGAGCGGACCCGGGGCCTCCAGGGCACCGCCAGCACCAAAACCCACCCCACCCCTCCCCCACCCTCGGCGGCACCCCGGGGGAAGCACAGGCCACCCCGGCGCAGGGAGGCACCCACCGAAGAGATGGCCAGGCCCCGGGCGCCACAGCCTCGAACCCCGTACCGAGGCCTGCACCAAAGAGGTCAACCGCCCCTCCCAGGGCCAGCCCCTGCCACCACCAGCACTCCAGACCCCACGCCCCATAACCACCAGTTAGCACCCGCCCAAGCTCCCCCCCACCACCCCCAGCCAGGGCAAACACCCAGACATCATAAAACGGCAGCCATCCCAAGAAGCCACTAGACGCCCATTGCTCGAGGGCCCAACCCCGCCATCCGCCAGGATCCCGAGGAGACGAGACCACAGCCGACCACCCCCCCCATATAATGGAATTGGCCCAGAGAGAGAGTGGACCAGAGAGAATCCAATTCACATAATTGTTTATTTTGGATGGGAGCAGATATTCTCTCCATACTTAAGTGGTCTAACAGTAAATTTCTATGCTGAGTAATACATAAATTATTTTTTGATTTCCTGTTCATGAAGATAGTTTTCTTTGCAATGCCTAAGGCAGTAAGGATTATGTGTGCCTTATTTTCTTCCATATCTAATTCACTTGCATCTCCTAAAATATACAGTGTGGGTGAGGTTGGGATATGACAATTAAACCATACTGATAGATCTTCACATATCATCTGCCAGAACTTCTGCACCGGTGTGCAGGACCATATTGCATGCATGTACTGTAGTTCTCCACAAAGTTACCTGAGCAGTGGGTACATAAGTTTGAGTGTTTAAGGCCTATTTGGAACATCCTTTGTCCTGTGTAGTGTATTCAATGGAGAGTTTTGTATTGTACAAGTTGCAAGTTGGGACTTTTAGTCATTTTGAAAGGGTTTAAACGTATTTGATTCAAAACGTTTTGCTCGGGATCAATGGATAGATCTTGCTCCCATTTTGAGGTTGGGAGGGAAATTGAGTCATCTATTTATAGATTTATAATCCCTTTATCACGCCATACAGGAAAGTTCAATGCTTTCTTTTTCTGGCAAATATCTGGATTGTTCCAAATGGGTGTTAGATTACAGGGCTAAGTGCAGACCTGGTTATTTTTAAAAATTCCCACCAGGCTGTCAATGAGGTTACTAAGGCTTTTAAAACAGTTATAACACTTCATGCTACGACTTATAAAGGGTAGATCAGAGATTTTTTACTTCTCCACTGATTGCTTGTTCTAAGTCCAGCCATGGACTGTCTACTGGGCTTGATTTAATCCAATTTGATACATACTGCAATCTGTTGGCTAAGAAGTAGTGATAGAAATTTGGTAGTTCTAGACCACCATCACCTTTAGCATTTTGTAGGGTTTTTAATCTTATTCGCGATGGTTTATTCTCCCATAAAAATGATGAGATGCTTGTGTCTAGTGATATAAACCAAGCAATATTAGGGATCATTGAGAACAAGTAGTTGATTTTAGGCAGGATCTTCATTTTAATGGTGGCAATTATACCCATGAGTGATATAGGTCCCAGAGTTTTCCATCGCATGAAATCATCTTCTACCATTTTTAATACTGGAATGTCATTCATCTGTACCAAGTCTGAGAGCCTGGTGGAAAAATGTATGCCTAAGTATCTGAGGTTACCTGACTGCAACGGAGTAGCAGTTGTGTTTTGGAAATTACAATTCAAAGGCAGAACTGTTGGTCTGCTCCAGTTGACGGAGTAGTCTGATATAGATGAGAACTTATCTATAAGTGATATTGTCTTAAGAAGAGAGGCTGGTGAGTTCCTAAGAAAGAGTAATACGTCATCTGCATAAAGGCTTATCTTATTGTCTATTTTTTCTGTTTGAATTCCTTTAATATGTAAATTTTGTCTAATCGCCGCTGCTAGTGGCTCAATGAAGATAACAAAAAGCGAGGGAGAGAGCGGGCAGCCCTGCCTGGTGCCCCTCTGCAAACGGAGGCTTCGAGAAAATAGTTCATTTGTCCTAATACATTCATTTGGAAAGCTGTATAGTGTTTTAATCCAGCTTATGAAGGATGAACTAAATCCAAATTTATGTAGAACTGCAAATAGAAATTTACAATTTACTTTGTCAAATGCTTTCTCTGCATCTAGAGATATAACCGTGATTTCTAATTTGTTAATGGATCAATAGTCTATAACATTCAATAGTCTACGTGTATTATTGGCTGAGTGTCTACCCTTGATAAAAACCTGTTTGGTCAGGATGTATAAGAAATGGACTAACTTTCTCTAATCTTTTGGCAAGGACTTTGCCAAATTATTTTAAGATCTACGTCTATGAGTAAGATTGGGCGGTAGCTCGACGTTGGGTCTTTACCAGGTTTCAGAAGCAGGCTAATAGTTCATGTTTGGAGATAGCGAGTGATCATTCTGAATTTCAGTAACCATTCTGATAAAAACGGGTGCTAACGTTGGCCAAAATACTTTGTAGAATTCTGCTGGGAAACCATCGGGACCTGGGACTTTATTATTTGGAAGATGCTGTACGGCTCCGGGTCCGGTGGCAAAAGACCCATCCGCTGACATACAGTTTGTTGACCGCGATGACAGCACGGGAGCCTCCGTCGATGAATTTTTTTCCTTATAGGGAACAGGATCTTCCTTCTTTCCAGGATCTCCTTGGGAAACTGGTCGTTGATGCTAAAGTTTGTTCCTTTTAATTCCCGGCCGAGGCTTTTAACCAGTTCTTTTTGTTTAAAGTGCTCGAATTTAGCCACTATTGGTCTGGGTCTGCGTCCGTCGGGTCTCTTCACTCCTAGGTGGTGAACTCGATAGAAGCTGATGGTTTTTACTGTGTCCTCCGGGAGTTTTAGCTGAGTTAGAATGAACTCTTTCACTGTAATAATAATAATAATAATAATAATAATAATAAATTTTATTTGTATTGCACTTTATATTTTAGCAATTTCAAAGTGCTAAAACATGCTTTCTCCAGGATGCCTGAAATTACTAAATTGTCTCTCATGCTGTGGGCCTGGAGGTCAATGATAGTTTATTTTATTTTTTAATTTTCCTCCGAAAGGCGCGTCATTCCATCTGTGAGGGATTTTACCGATTCCCCGAGGGTCGCATTCTCTGCAGCAAGTGATTCCACCTGTTGTTGGCTGTACTCCACTGACTCACGCAAAGCCTGGAACTCTTTATGGAGAATTTCCATTAGGGACAGACGCGCCTCTAAGCAGGATAGTCGTATATCTGTAGACTCCAAAATGTCTGTCACATCGTTGGTATTACGAGAAGCCGCTTCTGGGGAGTCCTCGGGGCGGCTTCTCTTGGAGGACGAGTTATTTTTACAGGTGGAAGTGGTCGGTGTTTTGTCTGATTTCCGCATAGCAATTCTCTCGAAGTACTCGTCTATACAATTTTCTAAACTGTTCAGAATTTCACTGTGCTCCAGGATGCTAATTTTTTTTATGGATACAACTGAAATGAATTTTGATTACCTTTAAGGCTGTCTAGAGATAAGTTGGCGTAGAAAGAATCCGATTGATAACCTTTTTGCAGTCAGCTGCGCACCGCCATGTTCAATACTGCCATGCTTCTTGTCGAGGTCTCGCGTTGTTACAGCATAGCCCCTACTCAGTTTTTCTCCGGTTTTCTTGCTGCTCTTGTCTCTCGCACCCCAGTAAAATGGCCGCCGCCTCGTTTCCATTATGTATACCTTGGACAATGACGTCAACTTAATGCGACTTATCATATTTTGACTCTCGTTGCTCTAGCTTCTTAGTAGCTGACAGGAGAACAAAAGGATATCAGTTCATCAATTGAAATTTCACAAGTTCATGACTGTAAGTATGACCACAGTGCATATGGTGCAACTGATAGTTTTGTTACTTCATACCATCTGATGTGGACCCAGGCCGCATGTTAAACATGTCAAGTAAATTGGCGATGCTAATTTCTGTTAGCCTGTTAATGGCAGTTCCCATTAGGTGTTAGCATAGTGCTAATTGTCAATGACGGTAATCGATCTAAAATCATTTTGGAGGCCTACGTGGTCCCACTGTTAAGCAAATAAATTCAGTGAACCAAATCTGAAACAGCACAAAGACGATAACAGTCTTAAAAATGATTAGACTAAGAGCTCTTTCATTTAAAAACAAATTGAGCTTAGGCTACTTGAAGCCTACATCTAAATGCCTGTGTTTGTGTGTTTGTGTAGGTTTCTGTGATATCCTTCAAGCCCAGCAATCACCACACAATAAATATTACTTGGCTTGTGCCATTTATTTGCACAACTGCAAACAGGCTTAACGGCTTCTGGCTCAACTTCTTGTTCTAGCTAGCTTCCATTATTCCCCAGAACGTTAGCTCCCTCTAGAGGAATTATATGGGTATGCTTTCACGTTCAGTTTACCACAGTTAGCCTACAGAAAATCTGTATTGGATCAGTATTTCTGTTTAGCCTACATTTTTGTGCATTACTGTATTTAATATCTTTGACACTAATAGGCAGTGTTGCAGGAAAATAGTAGCCTATAATGGTTAATTTAGAGAATGTGTTTCTAATTACAGAAGTGAGGGTGAGCAGAATCATGTGAAGGAGGTGTACGTTTAAGGTGGAATGGACGATAAATCCTGAGTTCAGGTACTGGATAGGGCATGTGACAGATAATGTACATCGGGCATACTGCAAGATATGCAAGAAAGCTTTTGATGTAGGCAACATGGGCATTTCTGCTGTTCAAAGCCATGCCAAAGGACAGGGACACAAGAGGGTCCTCTCCTTTTGAGCAAGTCACTGGTGTTGTGTTAGACCATAGCTACTTGCCAGCCAGCTTTGGAGCCCTAACTGAGAATGCTCTGGTGTATATCACAGGCTTTGTTGTTAGGCAGGTCGTGAAGAAGCTGAAGTGTGATGTGCTGCAATAGCTTGGTTAGTACAGCCGTGCCTTCACGTCTCGTCAGAACTATCATCTGCTGACCTTGCGTAACAATGGAGGCCTGCTGATACTAAGCCATGGTACAGTAAAGGCGATTGGCTCAGCTGAGCAGTGCATCAGACAGGCCTCCAACATCCAGTCTCTGTTGAATAGGGTTGTGAAAGCAGATATAGGTTTTCAGGATATATTTAATCATTGTGATCACATTGCTGAAACTCAAGATGGCATTGGCAACCATCATTTCAATTTAATTTCACTTGTCTTGCTTTCACAAGTTGAGAGAAGACCATGTGGCAAAAGTACATACTCTCCAACTACAGAGCAGCAGTTTGAGGAAGAAACTGTGTAAAATAGTATTGTTACAAGGATACTAAATACTAGACACAGAGCCTCTGTCTTCCCACCCCCACCCCACAGGAAAGACACAGCTTCTGTACTGACACCAGTATATATTGCAGTTCATTGGCTATAGTTCTTGACAAATATACACAAGATGCCTGTGTGTATAGACCTGCCCTGTCTATAGTTATTTTTCCAAAAAGCAGGTAAACGGATGTTCATCTTTCATATTAAATGTAAAAAAAAAAGAAAGAATTTTCTTTGTCTGGAAAATGTATTGTGTACAGTTCATTGTCTATAGTTCTCTACAAGTCTATACAAATGCCCCCCCCCCCCCCCCCCCCCAGGCGTAGGGAAACTATAGCGGAACTAATGTTGCGTTTGGGTTTAGGTCTGGTCAGTTTTGCTGGTAACATTTTTGTTTTGCTCAGTTATAAGTGCAGCATTTGTTATGCGGCTGAGAAAGTGTTTTAAGTTATAATGTCAATATTCATGGATATTGGAGTTATTGTATGAGCTGCAGTCATAAGTTAATGGCGTGAGCGAGCTGTAGCCTATTTATGTTTGTGTTTGGTTATTTTTAGGAAATTGCCTGTGTTTTTACTTATTCATTTTTTGATGTATGTGCTTTATTTTATCTAGTTCTCACGGCATGCTCGACCGGATAGATATGTGAATAAATGCCCGTGATCAGAGATCAACTTGTGTTTGTTATTGAGGGAGGTTACAAGGGGGGGGGGCTCATAGGAAAGTTATGTATCATCATCATCGTCATCATCATCATTATTATTATTACTACTTAATAGGCTTTGTTTAGCAGGTAAATTCATGTGGGCTTGTTCTTTTCATATTAAGACACATTAATACCAACTAACTTTAAGAATAGTGGAATGTTACACTTTTTTCTTCCTCCGTTTGTGGCGCCCCCTGGATGAATGGCGCCCTTGGCCCATTGCCTATATTGCCAATGCCACGAGCCGGCCTGCATTAATGTAAATGCATGAGTGGTAACACAATGGGATTTATCATGGAGATTACCAGGGTCTTTCAGCTAACATTGCTGGCCTTTTTTGTGGTGTTTTGTATTTGCATTGTTCTGCACGTAGTAGGAGAGTAGTGTATGTTTATTTCGATTGGAAGAATGAAAAAATACCTATATGCACATTACATTTTGAACATAAAAGTAGGCTGTGTTAAGAAAAACCGCTTCCCTGTCGATTTACTCGTGGCTCGGTCGTAAATACATGTCTGACATTTATAATGAACCAAGACAATAAAAATCGCTTCTCAAATTTGCCCATTTATGGTTCTTTATTTCTGAATGCCAGCTTGTCCCTGATAGACGTTCATTCATTTAAAAGGAGCTCTACCCCGTCCCAAGATGGCGGCTCTGTTGACGCATTCGCTCCCATAGACGGCTGTATTCAACGCGACATCCAGTGTTTATATCTCTGGTACTGATCTAGCTGTAGTTAGATTAAATACAGTACAACTCTTCACGTAAACCCGCATTAGAAACAGAGGTACAGAGAGAGTGTAAGGAAGCTAAACTAAAAAGAATAAAATACATTACTCCAGATTGCAGTGTTAGTTTGGCCTCCTTTGCATATTTTCCTTTTCCTTCACAATTAATTTATAAAAATAGATCCAGAAAAAGGAATAATTGGAATGTTTCCTTATAGAAACAGTGGGACAAGATAACACTGTGGCCGTTATGAAGCCAGGCGCCGAAAGTTGGTGACGTATCCCAGCTAATAAATGTTATTTATGAGAAAACTACAGTAATGTGGATGTCAGTTCTTCTTTATGCGTGAAGGATGGCGCAATGGCCCTAGTGGACGGCGTGGCCAATGCTGCTGACAGCCTTCGGCTATGATACAGTCCCAATGACCGAGCTGGAGCACACTTCCACTTTTAGGATTGGATGGAGAAGCAGCATACAAGATCGACAGCAAGACAACTTCACCTGTCCAGCAAACCAACCATGCTGAACTGGCCCCTACTAATGGAAGTGAGATGTACTTCTGCAGGGGGTGTTATAGGGGGAAGAACATCCTTGCGTCTGCCGGAGTGCCCCCTCAAGTGGCTGTGACCGAACTCGATGGATGAATTGGACTGCATGTACTATGGCTATGTTAAATGCCAAAATACAACGAAATAATGTTCAACGAATGTTAATGACATCTAATCATAGTGCATGGAAGCATCTGTGGAGTATTAGTTCTACTATGTGGTTACATCTAAAGCCTGAAATACCTCAATGTAATGATACTTTATGCACTGGGCACTGGGGAATGTATAATCTAACTACACACCAAGCTCAATGTAGATTCCACGGGTTGTCCATAACAGCTGGAGGGGCATAATGGTGTCGTGGATCGCCCAGGGGAAGCCCCTATGACGTCACGCGGGACTCCCCTGCCACACCCCCGCTGGTTTCCCGTAGCGCTTCTACACCCGTCCCTAGAACTGGCAGGACCGGTTACCGTTTGCCCTCCTCTACCAGCTGATGCCCGTCGGGGTAATCGGCGAGCCTTTTTATTCGTGTCTGGCACACCTGCCGGTCTTCAGCCCTCCGTGCTAAGTTCCAGTGTTTATTCCCTGACCTGTCTCCACCTCTGTTCTGCCTCTTCCCACCTTTGCTTATAGCCTAGCCCTCTCACTGCCGATGCCGATCGCCTGACCACCTGTCTGTTTTCACTACCTTGATTTTGGATTTTTTTTGTCTCTGTCCTGTTGCTCTCTCTCCCGGAGTTGACGGAGAAGATAAATATTGGACTGATCCGCTATAGCGTCCTCCTTATTTTCCGCAACCCCCGCCATGATTAATGGACTCTACAGGTAAAGGGAGAATAGCTAGATACCTATACTAACAAAAGGTATGATATACGAGATTGTGATAAAATTGATAGAGGATATATATGCTCACTACGAACACGTCATACTAACCCATGTTTTGATACGAAGGGAAACGTGTGCCAATAGTACTATTGGCCCCCCCGAGATATGCTATTTGAAGTCGGTCCTCACATCCTTTGTGTGAGTACCATCCACGTCCATGAACATCTACCATACGTGCAGTATTCCGGATGTTAGAATAACACATATATTTGGAAATGGCAAAACAAAACATATTGGTTAAAAATTTGAAAACCTTATGAAAGTATAAACCAAACGCAAATGTCACAAGCAACGCAGTTACTGAATATTTTTGAATGTGTGAAACTAACGTCAATATCTGTCATTGCTTGTTGCACATGCTTGAAAATCAGTCCACTTAAAACTACGTAAATAAAGTCTCACAAATAACACAATAAATCACAACACGCTTAATTTTTCTTTTAACATTTGCGTTCATGGCGCTGTTCTACATTAAACATTTTGAAACGGAGCGACTGAATATCCCAGGTTTCCATCTCTCATGCATCTGGTGTGACGTGTTTTCAGACTCTCAGGCTGGCGCAAAGAAATCTTACGGGAATTGAACGTCTCACTCCGGTCAGCTGAGCAAAGTTGGTAACCTTGGTATTGTGTGTAGGAGATTCGGTATAACTATAATTTCGTTCTCCATTTACATGCCGGAAGTGACTTTAAGTGTTATGTAGTTTTGCCTGAAGCGCAAAAATAAAACAAAGCAATTAAAGCCAAGCAGTTGCTCAAATTCTGCTGTAGCGATTGAAGAATTTTTGTCGGAAGTTGGATTCGAACCCACGCCTTACTTCGGAGAACAGAATACACCTTACTTTGAAAGGCCATTTACGTTGCGTGGGAGGCTTGAGACCGCTCGGCCATGGGGCAGTTTCCTGTTGAACCCTAAGGAGTAGGTTAAGTCCAGCCTTGGCTTCCAAGCTGACGTTTTTCTACATATGTGCTTGTGTATCATGGACAGTAAGAGGGGGCAGGCAAGGAGAGAATTTCTCTCTTTGGGGATCAATAGAGTGTTGTTATTATAACGTCTAAAACGTATGATGGTCTGTCGATAAATCAATAACAATATCAATGAAGTCAATGTTTATGTAAAGAAATCAGAATTCAGGAAAAGCCAGGGGCCGGACCGGAGTGTAGGGGGCGTGGCCAGAGACAGCCTGCTGACTGTTCCAAATCATGGGTGCATGTTACAAGTCCGGAACATATTTTAACTTAGTACTAACTTAGCATCATATTTGATCTGATTCGACTGAATATCCCAGGTTTCCATCTCTCATGCATCTGGTGTGACGTGTTTTCAGACTCTCAGGCTGGCGCAAAGAAATCTTACGGGAATTGAACGTCTCACTCCGGTCAGCTGAGCAAAGTTGGTAACCTTGGTATTGTGTGTAGGAGATTCGGTATAACTATAATTTCGTTCTCCATTTACATGCCGGAAGTGACTTTAAGTGTTATGTAGTTTTGCCTGAAACGCAAAAATAAAACAAAGCAATTAAAGCCAAGCAGTTGTTCAAATTCTGCTGTAGCGATTGAAGAACTTTTGTCGGAAGTTGGATTCGAACCCATGCCTTACTTCGGAGAACAGAATACACCTTACTTTGAAAGGCCATTTACGTTGCGTGGGAGGCTTGAGACCGTTCGGCCATGGGGCAGTTTCCAGTTGAACCCTAAGGAGTAGGTTAAGTCCAGCCTTGGCTTCCAAGCTGACGTTTTTCTACATATGTGCTTGTGTATCATGGACAGTAAGAGGGGGCAGGCAAGGAGAGAATTTCTCTCTTTGGGGATCAATAGAGTGTTGTTATTATAACGTCTAAAACGTATGATGGTCTGTCGATAAATCAATAACAATATCAATGAAGTCAATGTTTATGTAAAGAAATCAGAATTCAGGAAAAGCCAGGGGCCGGACCGGAGTGTAGGGGGCGTGGCCAGAGACAGCCTGCTGACTGTTCCAAATCATGGGTGCATGTTACAAGTCCGGAACATATTTTAACTTAGTACTAACTTAGCATCATATTTGATCTGATTCGACTGAATATCCCAGGTTTCCATCTCTCATGCATCTGGTGTGACGTGTTTTCAGACTCTCAGGCTGGCGCAAAGAAATCTTACGGGAATTGAACGTCTCACTCCGGTCAGCTGAGCAAAGTTGGTAACCTTGGTATTGTGTGTAGGAGATTCGGTATAACTATAATTTCGTTCTCCATTTACATGCCGGAAGTGACTTTAAGTGTTATGTAGTTTTGCCTGAAACGCAAAAATAAAACAAAGCAATTAAAGCCAAGCAGTTGTTCAAATTCTGCTGTAGCGATTGAAGAACTTTTGTCGGAAGTTGGATTCGAACCCACGCCTTACTTCGGAGAACAGAATACACCTTACTTTGAAAGGCCATTTACGTTGCGTGGGAGGCTTGAGACCGTTCGGCCATGGGGCAGTTTCCAGTTGAACCCTAAGGAGTAGGTTAAGTCCAGCCTTGGCTTCCAAGCTGACGTTTTTCTACATATGTGCTTGTGTATCATGGACAGTAAGAGGGGGCAGGCAAGGAGAGAATTTCTCTCTTTGGGGATCAATAGAGTGTTGTTATTATAACGTCTAAAACGTATGATGGTCTGTCGATAAATCAATAACAATATCAATGAAGTCAATGTTTATCTAAAGAAATCAGAATTCAGGAAAAGCCAGGGGCCGGACCGAGTGTAGGGGGCGTGGCCAGAGACAGCCTGCTGACTGTTCCAAATCATGGGTGCATGTTACAAGTCCGGAACATATTTTAACTTAGTACTAACTTAGCATCATATTTGATCTGATTCGACTGAATATCCCAGGTTTCCATCTCTCATGCATCTGGTGTGACGTGTTTTCAGACTCTCAGGCTGGCGCAAAGAAATCTTACGGGAATTGAACGTCTCACTCCGGTCAGCTGAGCAAAGTTGGTAACCTTGGTATTGTGTGTAGGAGATTCGGTATAACTATAATTTCGTTCTCCATTTACATGCCGGAAGTGTCTTTAAGTGTTATGTAGTTTTGCCTGAAACGCAAAAATAAAACAAAGCAATTAAAGCCAAGCAGTTGCTCAAATTCTGCTGTAGCGATTGAAGAACTTTTGTCGGAAGTTGGATTCGAACCCACGCCTTACTTCGGAGAACAGAATACACCTTACTTTGAAAGGCCATTTACGTTGCGTGGGAGGCTTGAGACCGCTCGGTCATGGGGCAGTTTCCAGTTGAACCCTAAGGAGTAGGTTAAGTCCAGCCTTGGCTTCCAAGCTGACGTTTTTCTACATATGTGCTTGTGTATCATGGACAGTAAGAGGGGGCAGGCAAGGAGAGAATTTCTCTCTTTGGGGATCAATAGAGTGTTGTTATTATAACGTCTAAAACGTATGATGGTCTGTCGATAAATCAATAACAATATCAATGAAGTCAATGTTTATCTAAAGAAATCAGAATTCAGGAAAAGGCAGGGGCCGGACCGAGTGTAGGGGGCGTGGCCAGAGACAGCCTGCTGACTGTTCCAAATCATGGGTGCATGTTACAAGTCCGGAACATATTTTAACTTAGTACTAACTTAGCATCATATTTGATCTGATTCGACTGAATATCCCAGGTTTCCATCTCTCATGCATCTGGTGTGACGTGTTTTCAGACTCTCAGGCTGGTGCAAAGAAATCTTACGGGAATTGAACGTCTGACTCCGGTCAGCTGAGCAAAGTTGGTAACCTTGGTATTGTGTGTAGGAGATTCGGTATAACTATAATTTCGTTCTCCATTTACATGCCGGAAGTGTCTTTAAGTGTTATGTAGTTTTGCCTGAAACGCAAAAATAAAACAAAGCAATTAAAGCCAAGCAGTTGCTCAAATTCTGCTGTAGCGATTGAAGAACTTTTGTCGGAAGTTGGATTCGAACCCACGCCTTACTTCGGAGAACAGAATACACCTTACTTTGAAAGGCCATTTACGTTGCGTGGGAGGCTTGAGACCGCTCGGTCATGGGGCAGTTTCCAGTTGAACCCTAAGGAGTAGGTTAAGTCCAGCCTTGGCTTCCAAGCTGACGTTTTTCTACATATGTGCTTGTGTATCATGGACAGTAAGAGGGGGCAGGCAAGGAGAGAATTTCTCTCTTTGGGGATCAATAGAGTGTTGTTATTATAACGTCTAAAACGTATGATGGTCTGTCGATAAATCAATAACAATATCAATGAAGTCAATGTTTATCTAAAGAAATCAGAATTCAGGAAAAGGCAGGGGCCGGACCGAGTGTAGGGGGCGTGGCCAGAGACAGCCTGCTGACTGTTCCAAATCATGGGTGCATGTTACAAGTCCGGAACATATTTTAACTTAGTACTAACTTAGCATCATATTTGATCTGATTCGACTGAATATTCCAGGTTTCCATCTCTCATGCATCTGGTGTGACGTGTTTTCAGACTCTCAGGCTGGTGCAAAGAAATCTTACGGGAATTGAACGTCTGACTCCGGTCAGCTGAGCAAAGTTGGTAACCTTGGTATTGTGTGTAGGAGATTCGGTATAACTATAATTTCGTTCTCCATTTACATGCCGGAAGTGTCTTTAAAGGGGTACCACCCATCCAGTATAGTTATCACTGGGCTATCACAATGTCATCACAATACTAAAGACTGAAACAAAGCCGTGAGGTCAGACCCTCTGTATACAGCACACAGTCTCACCCTCACATCCTGTATGACCACATTTCTGCTGTTCACATGGCATTTCTCCAGCTTCCATTGCCCTGCAATGGACTGACCCATGAAGGTCTACCTCACTTTACACTTTGCCCATGTCTTGTGTGTATACCCTGTCCGATCCTAACGTGTATTTAGTGTGTGTAAATCTCTCACTGCATCTGCATTTCGCAGTTCAGCTTCTGACAACATTGTGTTTCCCATCTGTGTATTTGGGTTCGGTGCTTGTTGGGTGCCTGTCGTGGTCCTTCTATTTACAATTGTACGCGGGGCATGCTGGGATATGCGCCCCGCCGGTGTTACACTAGTATAAAAAAAGGAATCTGGTCGAGTTTGTTCATTGACCAAATTTTGTTTTTGTGAACCAAATTGTTTGTAGGCCAAAGCATTTGTGAACTGCAAGCACTACTGTACTAATGATAAATTGGTATGAAAAAATGGAGACAATTTCTGAGACACCAGAGCGATCCGTGTACTGTAATATTTATCTCATCAATAACACAGTAAAAATACACATTAGCGCCAATTCATCTTCTTTATTCATCATGAATATTTTAATTCATTAATGCAGGAGTCTGTGATAAATCGCTATCAGCATTTGGTTTATAATGGCCAATTAATGATAACTAAAAAGAAACAGAGAGACTGAAGACAGAACTTTCAACCATGATATGAGTACTGTTGCTGCATAATTTGTCCACCAGGGGTCACAGCGCAACCCCCATCTCGGCAAGATGGATGACTTGAAATACGTTTCTATATCAAGTTGAATTATTTTTATTTCTATAGCACATTTAAAAACAATCTATGTTGTGCCAAAGTGCTGTAGGTCAAAATAATATAAATATATCGTAAAAGTAGAGACATTGGCCAATGTTACACAAAAAATAATCAGAATCAGACTGTGGTTTATTGCCAAGTAGGTTGACCCTACAAGGAATTATTTTTGGTATAATGGTGCTCCATGGAAAAACAAGACTAAGCAACAACCAAGTTCAAAAAACAGTGCAAAAGTTATACAATAATCTAGTAATAAATATAAAATCACTATAAATGTTAAATACATGATGTGCAAAGCAGAATAGTCAGATTAAATAGATAAATAAAATGTGTTCTTGTGTGTGCAGGGTCAGTACAGAGATGCATCTAATAAGAAGCGGTGTAAGGCTGAATTAGCTCCGAGACGGACTGGGGACCTATGCCATGTATCGCCTTAGAAAGAAATAAGAAATCTTTAAACTGTATTCTCAGAAATTCTCAAAACTTAACAGGTAGCCAATGCAATGCAGCCAACACAGGGGAAATTTGGTGTCTATTTTTTGTTGAGAGCCTGGTAGCACCGTTTTGAACAAGGTGTAGTCAGAATAAAGATGCTTCTGGTAAACCTGGGTACAGAGAACGGCAGTAACCCAATCAGGATAAAAGCAGGAGTAACTCTCCAGGTCTTTGGCTGAAAGGTGTGGTTTAAGCCAGGCTATTGAACTCAGCTGACAGAAACACCCCTTCACAACAGCATTTATTTGTTTATCAAACTCAGTGATGAATCAAAGATGACACCAAGATTTTTAGTATGTGACTGGAAGTTTTCTGAATGAGGCCCTAATTGTTCTCTGAGATCATGAACAGTGACCAAAACTCATTACCTCTGTCTTGTTTTCATTAATCTGGACGAAAGTCATTGCTGTCCTGTTCTTAATATCCTCCAGACAGTTAGAAAGGGCCACCAGAGAGCAGCAGTCACCAGGTTTTAATGGCAGATAGAGCTGCGTATCACCAGCATAGCAATGATATTTTACATAATAACGTTCACAAATAGAGCCCAAAGGAAGCATGTATAGAGGGAATATGAGAGGGCCTGTATCACAGGACTGGATATGTTTACAAGTAAGGCCATAGTACTGAAGGGGTGTGGCCATCCCACACAGTGACAAGCCCATTCATTCACCTCATCTAGGCCTTTTACTAGGGATTTAAGGTCCTGATTTTCCTCTCAGACCCTAGAAAACACTGCCAGGCTCAGATTCCCGATCCCACATCCTGCTGAAGCCCTTCCCAAGATCAGACACTAGTTTTGTTTTCCTTGTTCTTATAGTAAAATGATGGTCTTTGACTTTTATACATCATCACTGTTCTGTTAATTACACATGACCTAATCTAAGTATTACACTAACCAAGCATAATTACTTAGAGATGTCATAAGATGGAAAATCGTTATTCAGTTAATTATTTTCCCCACAAGTGCTGACAGTGTGTCTACAGTGAAATGGGCCTGTGTACAGAGAGGATGATCTGTAACAATCCCATGTTCCTATGGTGACAGATATAAAACTCATGTGAAATACTGGTGCAGAGGGTATAATGTGAGGTCATGTACTCCCATAGTACACACTGACTCTCCACAGGAGGGTAAAGTGTGAGTCAGAGATGATCCTGACCAGCGAGTCTTCACTGTGACCATCAACAATCTGACAGCTGAGGACTCCGATCGGTACTGGTGTGGTGTGAAGATCAGTGGAGCCTCTCTGATCAGGTTAATCTGTCAGTCACTGATGGTAAGATGTCTGTACTGCAGACTGTAGCCAATGAGATGCACAGTATGTAACATGTCACTGAGTCAAAAAGGAAGGACCTTAACACAAACACTGATGGAAAAATGTTTTAATATTTTAAAAATCTGCATTTTAATTTAATTCAATATGATAAACGAGACTTGGAAGAAGTAACAGTGTCAGCTAAATCGGACGACTTCATGAGGTTAAATATGATAAGCAATATGTTAAAAAATGTCAGTTTATTGGCCAAACATTTACATACAGTATGTATGTTGTAATGGGCTGACATTCATAAAACATTTCATTGCTGTGCAAGTCTTTGAGTGTTTTACCTGTGTGTTGAAGTCCTCCAGGGCTGTCAGTGGACAAACAGGAGGTGACGGGTGTGGATGGAGACAGTGTCAGTGTTACTATGGAAACAACAAAAGACAAAGGATGTGGTGTAAGATTGGGGGCTCCTGTGCATCAGAGAGATCAGTGAGTTTGCATGGGAGGCCTGTCCTGATCAGGGATGACACAGAAAATAAAACCTTCATTGTGACAATGAGTGGGCTGGAGAGGAAGGACACTGGCTGGTATTGGTGTGCTGCTGGAATCCTGCAGATTCCAGTTCATATTACTGTTAAACATAAGTAATTGATTTAAATCTGCCTGTGAATTATTTATGCTTGAATATAGATACATACTAATCAACCCAGCAGTTTCACTCACGAAGGGGTTTGTGCTTCTTTGTGGGGATAATCCCCTATTTATCAGCTGTTGTGAAACAGAGTTATTTATTGGGATTATTGTTTCAATGATAGTGGCACGGTGGTCCAGTAGGCGGCGCTGTTGCTTCACGCCACCATGTTTAGGGGTTTGAATCTGGCTTCTGCTCTGTCTGTGTGGAGTCTGCATGTTCTCCACATGCTGTGTGGGTTTCCTCCAACAATCCAAAAACGCACAGTCAGGCTAATTGGTGTCTTTAATATTGAATGTGTGTCTTCTAGTTTATGATCAGTCTGTAATATGACAAAAATCACAGCGTTTTCCACAGACATACAGCCAGTCACTTGTCATGTATACAAATCCAGACAAATCCATGTAGCTTGCAACATAATTCAGGCATTTTTTCATCTTTGTGAGGATGAATTGTTACTAATGGTGTGCAGACTGACTAACATGTCTGTAGGTGGTTTTTCATTGCAGCGTAGACCAGTGTTACAGTTGTACTCTGTAATATCTGTTCCAGTGCTGCATCCATCCATTGTCTGAAACTGCTTGTCTAACTCAGGGTCCCTATGGGCGCAAGGCAGGGAACGTCCCATGACAGGGTGCCAACCCATTGCAGGACACGCTCACACTCCATTCCCTCGCACAAGTACACCTACCGGCAATTTGACAACTCCAATTAGCCTCAGCATGTTTTTGGACTGTGGGGGGAAATCAGAGTCCCTGGAGGGAACTCCACAATGACACAGGGGGAGCATGCAAACTCCATACACACGGAACTCCAGCGAAGACTTGAGTACACGTGCCAGAGGAGCGAGGCGAAAGTGCAAACCCTGCTTTTTATTAACTATCCTTTCTCCTGTTTCTCTGCACATGATGAAGAAGGAGGGGATAATGAAAAACGGAGGTAAGCATTCAGCAGCATTTACAGTAGTGTGGGGGTCCAGCTAGCAGCATTTACCTGATCACACAGTAATGGGAAACTGTCATTTTAATTTTAAGGGAAAAAAATATTTTTTATTTCATTTTCTTAATAATAAACTTGAGATCCCATCCCATCCAGAGTGAGCCCTTGCCTTGTGCCCTGTGCTGCTGGGGAATGACTGCAGGCCTGTTTTTACAAAATAGTGTAACATGTTGTGTGATAATCTCTAGCTATTTTCATGCTCTTTGTTAATGTCTCCTGTTCCTCACATGTGTCCTGTGTAATAGTACAGATGTGGCTGTACCGTGTTTCTATAAAGCATGTAAGACTTTACTGTTCACATCCACCCTCTTATTCAGCTCTTTGGTCCAGCTGGCTCTGTATGTAGGACTGAGCTGATCGGTGCTGCTGTCGATTATCAAGGTGGTTTTACTTCAGTCAGAACAGATTCACTGTTTTGTTCTTCAGGTTTAAATGTGATATGTGTGACTGACAGACACACTGGTGTATTATATGTCTCACAGGTGGGAGCAGGTTCTGGATGCTGTACTGAAAGCTGGGACTGGTGTGTTTTACCTGATTTGCACCATCATCACCATTCAGCTGCACTGGACCTCCTGTAGAAAGCGGGAACCAATCAGAGAGAAGCAGAGGGTCTCCCTGGATCAGAGGAAGCTGGCAGAGGAGATGACCTTCGTGGAGCAGAATGAGTCAGACGAGCTGCAAAATAAACGGTTATGCTAACTGCAGTGAGGCCTCTCTCATTCGGCCCTGCTCAGTCTGTACAGTCATAGCATGAGAGTCAGTTAAACACAGAGGGGTTGATTATCTGCTGGCAACCTGTACAACCACGGATTGGCCACTTATTCACAAGTGCTTTGCTGCCACCTGCTGGTTAATGTTTAATAATCGTTATCTTGTGAAGGTAAGACTGGTTTTTATTAAATTGTCTCTTGATTCTGAAAAAATATGGTACTATACAAAAGTCTTGGGCCATCAAAGAAAACGTTTAATGCTATTTAATTGGGTTGTGTATATTTGCTCAGAACAAAAACACAATTATCATAAAAATATATGCAAATTAAAAGTGACACAATAAAAACTAACAAGAATTTCTTCTTTTCTCCATAAAGTTACTGATGCCTTGTTGGATCGCTAGATGAACCACGCTTTGGATCCTAAACCTCTCCTCAGGGGCACCCCAGCCATTCCATGTATTTGTTAAATTCCGCCACCAGCTCACTTAATTAATTAATTTAATTAAACAAATGTTAATGATGCATTGATTAGCCATAGGAGTTGTGTTATAAAAATATATAGGTCTATTGGATGGTTGGTGCAAATGTTTTACTAACTTTAGAAGAGATTTTGAAATGACTGGGCTGCCACACTTTGACGGACAAAATATTATATAATATTATATAATATTATTAGCCAGAAATATTATTTCTGGCTAAGGGCGTCTGCCAAATCCTGTAAATGTAAATGTAAATATTATAATTCTAGACCAAGATGAAGATCATTTGAACATCATTTTCTTCGACAGCCCAAGACTTTTGTACAGTTTTGTATGTGTCTTTTATACTGGTCATTATTTGTTTAAATACATGATTAATAAATTGATACTTTACAAAACATTTCATATTTTTCTGAAATTGGTAATTATTAAAAATGAATTTCACAAACTTAAATGGTTTGGCTGCGATGGGCTGGCCCCCCATCCAGGGTTGTTCCCGTGCCCATTGCTTCCGGGATAGGCTCCGGACCCCCCACGACCCAGTAGGATAAGCGGTTTGGAAAATGGATGGATGGATGGATAAATGGTTTGGAGTTTTTAGGTCACCCCTCCTCGTCAGAGCCCACCAATCAGGGACTCTTTAAAAGAGTGATGTAATCGGGAACGCCCACTTTTCAATCTGCGGTACAAATACACCAGCTTGTCTCTGCTAACGACAGCCTGTGCATATCAGTTAAGGAGGAAACAGTACCACATACATATTGGCCAACATCAAATGAAAATGTAACACACGAAAACAGGACCGCCCACTTATCACTCTGCGTAAAATCACACCAGCTTGTCTCAGCTGACAGCAGCCTCACATATCAGCTAAGGAGGAAGACGGCATATCAAAAGTAAAAAGAAAGACACCATCAAATGAAAATATCCCTGTGTGATCTATTGGTTTCTGCTTTCACTCCTATTAAATGACAGTAAGTCTAGTTGCTGTCCGTGGTGCTGAAAACCTGGATCAGTAAATTCCAAATGAAACTTCTTTACCTGATTTAACTGTAACTCACTTATTTTGTTGGCAATGATGCTTTGTTGAGTCTAGAAAGGCGCAAAGTGGGTTTCAGATAAATTAAATGAAGTAGTTTTGCTTAAAAACCAAAAAGCTTTGAACAATCAGTTCAGCTTTGGACTGTAGTGCTTCACAAAAGTAAAATCCATCCAGTTAAATCTCTTTATCCCCAAGTCAAGAAGATATCAAATACAGAAGCACATTGTGGGAGATACAAGGTGCAGACACATTAAAAGCACTTTTTTGTGTGAACATTATAAAACAGATTGATACATATTAAGCAGTTTGTAACTTTACATCCAGACCTACATCAGTCGGAAAAAGCAGGCGATGACCATCCCATCCAGCAGCTTCATCTCTGATTGTACAGAATCCCTTGTCAGCGTAACTTCTGAAGTCATGACTAAACTAATTTCCAGCTCTGCCTTCAGTTTCATCTGTTAAATTAAATTAGGAACTAAACTAAACTAGGAGGGGAATATAGTCAAGCTACTTAAGTAGCCGAATTTTGTGTATCCACTAGAGGGCAGCCACACATAGATTCCCTTATGAATGGTTCTGATGCTTCCGGAAAGCACTGCACAGAAACCCAGGTATGCCAGTGAGGAACGGATAAAGAGCAGACGGATCCAAATACTAGCTGTAATATATAGTATTTTCAATGAATTTAAACAAATTAATATAACAGTGTCAGATCCATGTGACTTTTTATGATTGAAGAACTTTGAAAGCCTGAATATAACTGAGGAGGCCCACGGACCCCATTATGTGTGAAACATCATTGTGGTGCTGAGAGAAACACAGGACTGCTGATGAGACCCAGATGAAGTGAATTACCTGACTTTGCCCCCGCCCGCCCCCCCCCCCCCCAGGATACCCCCACCCCTGTCATACAGACACCTTCCTAACGGACCTCTTGATTTGTGCTGATCCACACATATTAAAAGGACCTACTGCAGTGACATTTTAAAACTGTATAAAACATAATAAAGACTGAAACAAAGGCCTGAGGTCAGACCCTCTGTATGTAGCACACAGTGTTTCTGCAGTCTCACACTCACATCCTGTATGACGACTTTTCGGCTTTTCAGAATAAGTCTGATTTCACTGCTCTTTGCTCATTTGCAATATGAGGAAGTAACAGTTTAGAAAAGAACTAGACTTACTTGATTAATTTGTTTGTAGTTTAAACTCTGTGAGCATGAATGATTCACTGTGAAGACCAGCTATCAATAATTTTGCTATGAAATCATGTTTCTAAAATGATAAGATTATAGATGTAATCAAAATATTTATTCCTGGTAAGAGCAGGACAAAAGCAGCATCAAACTGTTTTCCTTATTACAGACAAGAAATAGAGATAAAATGTATCAGTGCACAAACAGTTTATTTTTATCAAAGATAGATGGATGATTTTTAAACATTTAAAACCCAGAAAAAGGGAGGCAGTGAGGTTATGGAGAGTCAGGAAGTGAGTGTCAGTCTCCACAGATCTGAGGTCAGCGATACACACTTAAGGCTCCTCTGATGCTCCTCTTCATCCTCTTCTTCACTGATGGGCCTCCAGGTGAGGATCACTTACTCTGGGACAGGCTCTCACTCTCTCTCACTCCACCATTCAGCGTAGTTAAGATGAAGATACATTTTGCACAATATATTTACTACATCTGTATTTTTATATTCATATTGTTCCCTGAAGTTTTATCACTTCCCGATAATAGTCTGTGGCGGTAGCATGTTGACTGACTGATTTTAGAATTGATTGCAGTCTTCCTTGTGTCCACTATGTGGCAGCAGTATACAGGAAATATCTTATTCTGTCACAGCTGCTGGTGTGTGTATAAATTCACATACTCTGATAGTAAGTAATTCTGCCTCCAACTGTTTGTCAGGGATCTGGGCAGGAATGAATTACATGCCGACTGTACATACAACAGAGATGGGCTCCTGGGAGAACTTTGCCAGAAGTTGAAACACGACTTTAAGAATGACACTGATCCAGAAGTGGATAGTTTAGGTCCAGAGAGTAAAAATCCAGTCCTGGATTTTGTTTCAAACAACTAGTTGTGTAAAGTGCCACAGACACAGAGTACTCAGCTGGTTGGTTGAAACAAAATCTTGGTCTGGATTTTTACTTTCTGGACCTGAACTATCCACTGCTGCACTGACCCCCACCTTCTTCTTTTTTTTTCACCTTTGTCTTGTCCGGCAGCTTTAGCAGAATCAAGGTCTGAATGCACTGCTGTGCCAAACATGTTTGCTTTACCATGAGGGGCTCTATAAACTCTGTATAGACTTCTCATGTTAATCGATTTCTTTATTTTATTTTATTTGATTTTATTTATTTATTTTATTTTTAACACATACAAATTTTTGCAGTGGGTGAGCTGGCCGAAGAGGAGGGACAGATTAGGAGGGAAAAAAGAAGGAAAAAGAAAAAAGGAGTAAGTGAGAAACATGTCAAGAGTGGATAAATTCAGAAATGTGAAATTATCCAGAAATGGATGAATTCAGGAACAAACAAAATTAAAGAGTGAAGAAAGTAACACAACTATACAAGCATATAAAATCTTAGTGTGTGCTTGGATGGATGCGTACAAGTATACCTGCATGTGTGCTCAATTGTGTAGGCGAGATGCAGGCTAGTGTGCGTGTGTTGTGTGCTTGTGTTGTGTGCTTGTGTTGTGTGCTTGTGTTGTGTGCTTGTGTTGTGTGCTTGTGTTGTGTGCTTGTGTTGTGTGCGTGTGTTGTGTGCGTGTGTTGTGTGCGTGTGTTGTGTGCGTGTGTTTTCAACATGAAATGGACTAAATAGCAAGGGTGGGAGGCCGCAACCACACCCCACAAGAGCCAGAGGTCGGCGGAGACAGGCCCGGGAGGACCAGGACGTCCGCAGCTCCCAAAGAGCACGGAAGAGCCGGGCCCCACGTCCCAATAACAGCCATGCCTCCACTCCAGCCGGGGGAGAAGGGAGGTCGACCAGCTCCCAGTAGAGAGCCCCACCCACGCCGGAGAGGCCCGAGCCCCCCCCGGGCCACCAGCCAGAGGAAAGGGGCCAGCAACCATGCCCAGGAGACCAACCGCACCCAGGACGGAGCAGAAAGCATGGACCCAGGCCGCCACCATCCACACAGACACCCCACAAACACACCTCGCAGCCATGCACATACACCATACACACATCCCCACAACATACACAGACACCCACACACAGAGACAAAAAGACATAGGCCCATTCACATAGCGCCCCCCCCCCACACTCCTGGCAGGAAGCAGGGGAGAAGGAAGACCCTCCCACTCTCCTCCCCCATGCACCTGTGTGAAAGGTAGAGTGTTGGAGGCATGTGGTGATGTATGAGACTGTATGTATGAGACTGTATGTAGTGTAGGGGTGAGTATGACAGTTGAGAAACTAAGATGAATTTAAAATTGACGGGGGAAGCGTTGAGGAGCGCTGCTTGTGAACAGCTCTCCTCCACATCTCCTCCCCATCAAGACCCTCAATGTATATGATGTGAGTAAAATTTGGGGACGGCAGCAGCACAGAGGCGAGTGATACCACCAGCCTCTGAGTAGTGCCCCCGCCCCCCAAGGCCCCGTGTGTATACTGGTATGTGATGACTAAAGTGCAATTAAAACAGGGGGAGGCAGAAGGCCGCGCAACAGAGTGAGTAAGGCCACGTAAATGGCCCTCCCCACCGTAGTATGCACGGCATACGCCCCCCCCCCCCCCCCCCCAGAGGTCCTACATGTGTGCGTGGCATGTTGTGAATGAGGGGGGAGAGGGGCTAGGATTCATAAGGCCAGGGGGCAGATTATTCACCCCCTGGAAAAAGAGAGCCAGCTAACCAGCTGCCTTAGTAGGCACCCCAGCCCCCCCTGCCGAGCGGGAAGGAGCGGACCCGGGGCCTCCAGGGCACCGCCAGCACCAAAGGCCACCCCCCTCCCCCCTCCCCCACCCTCGGCGGCACCCCGGGGGAAGCACAGGCCACCCCGGCGCAGGGAGGCACCCACTGAAGAGATGGCCAGGCCCCGGGCGCCACAGCCTCGGACCCCGTACCGAGGCCTGCACCAAAGAGGTCAACCGCCCCTCCCAGGGCCAGCCCCTGCCACCACCAGCACTCCAGACCCCACACCCCATGACCACCAGTTAGCACCCGCCCAAGCTCCCCCCCACCACCCCCAGCCAGGGCAAACACCCAGACATCATAAAACGGCAGCCATCCCAAGAAGCCACTAGACGCCCATAGCTCGAGGGCCCAACCCCGCCCGAGGAGACGAGACCACAGCCGACCACCCCCCCCATATAATGGAATTGGCCAGAGTGGACCAGAGAGAATCCAATTCACATAATTGTTTATTTTGGATGGGAGCAGATATTCTCTCCATACTTAAGTGGTCTAACAGTAAATTTCTATGCTGAGTAATACATAAATTATTTTTTGATTTCCTGTTCATGAAGATTTTTTCTTTGTTTTCTTTGCAATGCCTAAGGCAGTAAGGATTATGTGTGCCTTATTTTCTTTCATATCTAATTCACTTGCATCTCCTAAAATATACAGTGTGGGTGAGATTGGGATATGACAATTAAACCATACTGATAGATCTTCACATATCCTCTGCCAGAACTTCTGCACCGGTGTGCAGGACCATATTGCATGCATGTACTGTAGTTCTCCACAAAGTTACCTGAGCAGTGGGTACATAAGTTTGAGTGTTTAAGGCCTATTTGGAACATCCTTTGTCCTGTGTAGTGTATTCAATGGAGAGTTTTGTATTGTACAAGTTGCAAGTTGGGACTTTTAGTCATTTTGAAAGGGTTTAAACATATTTGATTCCAAACGTTTTGCTCGGGATCAATGGATAGATCTTGCTCCCATTTTGAGGTTGGGAGGGAAATTGAGTCATCTATTTATAGATTTATAATCCCTTTAACACGCCATACAGGAAAGTTCAATGCTTTCTGTTTTTGGCAAATATCTGGATTGTTCCAAATGGGTGTTAGATTACAGGGCTAAGTGCAGACCTGGTTATTTTTAAAAATTCCCACCAGGCTGTCAATGAGGTCTTAATACTAAGGCTTTTAAAACAGTTATAACTCTTCATGCTAGGACTTATAAAGGGTAGATCAGAGATTTTTACTTCTCCACTGATTGCTTGTTCTAAGTCCAGCCATGGACTGTCTACTGGGCTTGATTTAATCCAATTTGATACATACTGCAATCTACTGGCTAAGATGTAGTGATAGAAATTTGGTAGTTCTAGACCACCATTACCTTTAGCTTTTTGTAAGGTTTTTAATCTTATTTGCGATGGTTTATTCTTCCATAAAAATGATGAGATGCTTGAGTCTAGTGATATAAACCAAGCAATAGAGGGTTTATTAGGGATCATTGAGAACAAGTAATTGATTTTAGGCAGGATCTTCATTTTAATGGTGGCAATTATACCCATGAGTGATATAGGTAGAGTTTTCCATCGCATGAAATCCATCCATCCATCCATTTTCCAAACCGCTTATCCTATTGGGTCGCGGGGGGTCCGGAGCCTATCCCGGAAGCAATGGGCACGAGGCAGGGAACAACCCAGGATGGGGGGCCAGCCCATCGCAGGGCACACTCACACACCATTCATTCACACATGCACACCTATGGGCAATTAAGCGACTCCAATTAGCCACAGCATGTTTTTGGACTGTGGGGGGATCGCATGAAATCATCTTCTACCATTTTTAATACTGGAATGTCATGCATCTGTACCAAGTCTGAGAGCCTGGTGGAAAAATGTATGCCTAAGTATCTGAGGTTACCTGACTGCAACGGAGTAGCAGTTGTGTTTTGGAAATTACAATTCAAAGGCAGAACTGTTGGTCTGCTCCAGTTGACGGAGTAGTCTGATATAGATGAGAACTTGTCTATAAGTGATATTGTCTTAAGAAGAGAGGCTGGTGAGTTCCTAAGAAAGAGTAATACGTCATCTGCATAAAGGCTTATCTTATGGTCTATTTTTTCTGTTTGAATTCCTTTAATATGTAAATTTTGTCTAATCGCCGCTACTAGTGGCTGAATGAAGATAACAAAAAGCGAGGGAGAGAGCGGGCAGCCCTGCCTGGTGCCCCTCTGCAAACGGAGGCTTCGAGAAAATAGTTCATTTGTCCTAATACGTTCATTTGGAGAGCTGTATAGTGTTTTAATCCAGCTTATGAAGGATGAACCAAATCCAAATTTATGTAGAACGGCAAATAGAAATTTCCAATTTACTTTGTCAAATGCTTTCTCTGCATCTAGAGATATAACCGTGGTTTCTAATTTGTTAATGGAGCAGTAGTCTATAACATTCAATAGTCTACGTGTATTATTGGCTGAGTGTCTACCCTTGATAAAAACCTGTTTGGTCAGGATGTATAAGAAATGGACTAACTTTCTCTAATCTTTTGGCAAGGACTTTGGCAAATTATTTTAAGATCTACGTCTATGAGTAAGATTGGGCGGTAGCTGGATGTCAGCGTTATGTCTTTACCAGGTTTCAGAAGCAGGCTAATAGTATATGTTTGGAGACAGCGAGTGATCATTCTGAATTTGAGTAACCATTCTGATAAAAACGGGTGCTAACGTTGGCCAAAATACTTTGTAGAATTCTGCTGGGAAACCATCGGGACCTGGGACTTTATTATTTGGAAGATGCTGTATGGCTCAGGGTCCGGTGGCAATAGACCCGTCCGCTGACATACAGTTTGTTGACCGCGATGACAGCACGGGAGCCTCCGTCGATGAATTTTTTCCTTATAGGGAACAGGATCTTCCTTCTTTCCAGGATCTCCTTGGGAAACTGGTCGTTGATGCTAAAGTTTGTTCCTTTTAATTCCCGGCCGAGGCTTTTAACCAGTTCTTTTTGTTTAAAGTGCTCGAATTTAGCCA
Source organism: Brienomyrus brachyistius (assembly GCF_023856365.1). Classification (NCBI taxonomy): domain Eukaryota; kingdom Metazoa; phylum Chordata; class Actinopteri; order Osteoglossiformes; family Mormyridae; genus Brienomyrus; species Brienomyrus brachyistius. The sequence continues at coordinate 1,537,325 of NW_026042331.1, forward strand.
CTATTGGTCTGGGTCTGCGTCCGTCGGGTCTCTTCACTCCTAGGTGGTGAACTCGATGGAAGCTGATGGTTTTTACTGTGTCCTCCAGTTCTTCCAGTTTGTTGCGTTTCAAATATATTAAATGTAAGAAAATACAAGAATGTAAATTCCTTGATCCATGTGTATCTCATAAATGCCTTCCCAACTATGGATTTGGATACTTTATGCTGATGTTTCATTCGTGAATATAAAAATTATACTATTTGAAACCAATATTCTTTTTGTCATTCCCATTTAAATGAACAACCAAGATTTTAAAATATATATCTAGAAAGAAAGTGTATTAAAACATGTTAAAACATGAGGAATTTACAAAATACAGGAACCTGAATGGTTGAACAAGGAATTGCAACTCTACAAACAAGTACTTAAGAACATGTACCACATCACTTCCCCAGATTTAAATCTTTGCACCAGCCCATCTCAGGTAGAGACAAATTTAGGTTCATGAAACCATTCCAAGACTAGGATTACACAATTTTGAGAAAACTAGATTGAAGCTAGTATTTTCAAGACTATAGGAATTTAACTGCACTGGCCCAAATCACATCACGAAACCCTGTTCTATTCAAACACACTGTCCATGAACTATTCCTTCAAAAGTCTTTGAGAAAGTCTGAATATATACACACTACAACGATCTTCACACCGTATCAGTCCTTCAAGAGCACCCCTCTCCATTCCTGGGCGATACTGGCTACCACAAAGGCCATGGCATGGAGAAAAAGACCTAAAACATCGAGAAGGGTCCAGCTGCAGACGACTGTAGAGTGGAGCTCCACAGGAAATATGTCAGCTCCACAGGAAACACGTGATTTTTAATAACGCAAAGTGGGGCTAATCTTTACGACGTAAAGTGGAGCTCCACAGGAAACACGCGATCTCCACTCTGTTACAGTAGAACGTCAGTTTTAAAATTCTGGCGAATAAACACATGTTTTTGTTCATTATAGAAAAGTTTATATATGTGTATATGTATGTCAAGATCGGTGGTTGCGATCGTAGGTGAAGCGGGTGATCGCACGGGCAGGCGAGTGGGCAGGAAGCAGGCAGGCAGGCGGAATACGGGGAAAAACAGGGATTTATTGACGGGCAGGACCAAAGGGGGCAAAACGCAGGCACTGACATCAACAAACATCAGTAACATCAATGACGGACAATGAACTAAGGCAAGACATGCACTGAAATAGACAGGACTGGGCGAATATAATCGGACACAGCTGGGCAAGATCAGGGAAGCATAATCAGGGGGCGTGGCACACACGAGGATCGGACGAGCCGGGCGTATATATACATATAAAGTCATAAGATATCTTAAGTGTTATAAACATACACATATATATAGAAAATAATTTATATTTTTTATATATATATATATATATATATATATATATATATATATATATATACATACATATATATACATACATATACATACATATACATACATATATATACATACATACACACACACACACATACATACATACATACATACACGCACACACACACACATACATACACTAGTTGTATAAATGATGATCGACATGTAATAATTATATTTAATAAACTGTTACATTTATTTAGAAGGCAACAACAAACAGGATGAAATAAAAAAATAATAATCAACACACTCATGTGCCAGTAATTTAATCATTCTTATAACAGACAGCATTAACCCGAAGGCCCCGCTGGTCAACACAGGCCTGTAAAAATAATTCCATGTCCTCTTGGACCTGAAAACCAAAGAGGAATGGCTCCTTGGATTCTATGTTGTCTCCATCCAGCACATCCCTTCTGCTGGTTTCTGTCAGAAGCATAGGAAGAAACATTATTATAACACTTTTTCAGAAGTAAAACAATTTACTGCTAAAAGTAAGGTTTAAAGTGTGCACTGACCAGGCTAAGTTCCACAGATTTGCGCTTTCTTAGTCTGAATACAGGTGCATGTTCACCTCTCAGCACAGCCTCTGATTCCTTTGTCCAGTGTGCAAATACCTTCCCATAACTTATAATGGAGAAATACTGATATTAATAATGTGTCTTTAATTTCATTTTTCAGTCAAACTTAACAGATACACACACACACTGACCTTCGGAGATCGAAGTTTTCCATTAGCAGCAGGCACCACCATTTCCACAATTTCGGCATGTCTAACTATTAAAAATCAATTTAGTGTCATTTAGTGACTTCTTTGCACACATACTTTATTGCTCTCTAAAAAGAGCTACTTACTATGGTGTAATAAAAGGGAGCATCCAGCACCACATATAAAGCAGACTGTCAATTAAAAAATAAATGTCAATGTTCATGACTTATTCTCAAAAGCATCTTGACAGTCCAAAAATATCTGAATGACGAATCTTACCATCAACATGTAGATGCCACAGTCAACCTCAAAGTCTTGGCTTGGAAACCCCTTTACTATCACAATGGTATAAAACACTCTTTAATCACATTTCATCAATATACCTGTATTAGAAAATCTCTATATAATCACACACATGATCACATACCTCCAACTCAAAGCCATTCATTTCAGACCACTCCCCTGGACTGATATTCTCTGCAAGCTTCCTGTTATTTTAAGATATAACATACAGAAATTACTGCTAGTACAAATAAAGTATTAATTGTTAACAACTGTTAACTGTTAATGCTGCAGCAGCATGCTCTTTATAAACAGGCTTAAAAACACAGCCTGTACACTGTCACGATCTTGGTAAGCGAGCGCGGCGATCGTGCGGAAGGAGCAGGCAAGCAAGCGGGATACGGGGAAAACGGGGGTTTATTCAAAGGAACAGGACGGGAAACAGGCATTGACTCTCACAAACATCAATGACGGACAAGGGAAACCGGGGAGACCAGGACTTAAATACACAGGACTAATCAAAGTAACAAGACAAAGCAGGAGACGATCAGGGAAATACACGTGGGTAATCAGGGGGCGTGGCACACACGAGGAGCGGACGAGCCGGGTATGACAGAACCCCCCCCCAAAGGCGCGCTTCTCCGGGCGCGCCAAGGAAGGGGGCGACGGACGGGACGAGGCAAAACAGGACCTGAAAAACAAAACCAGAAATCAACGAGGGACAGGGAACAAGACAGACAGGCAAAACTGACACAGAGGCAGAAGCCAGGACAAGACATGACACAGGACAGGAAAGGCAGACAGACAGACAAGAAACGGGGACACGGAGGGAACAGGCGGAACAAAAGGGCCAGGAGTGAACAGAGGGAACCCAGAAGGACGAGGAGCAGAGACGGGAGGAACAAAGCAAGGGGGAGCAAAAAACGAAGGGGCAGAGACAGGCGGGACAAAGGCAGGGGCGTAGGGAGACAAGGAGGAGGAAGGAAGGGGAGCCCGAGGGAGCCCCAGCGGGCGACGGGAGGCAGCCGGAGGGGCCGCAGGCGGCCGGGAGGCCGGAGCCGGAGGGGACCTCGGAGGGGCCGAGGAGGCAGGGCGAGGGACCCGCGGAGGGGCCAGGGAGGAAGCAGGAGGGAGCACCAGGGAAGGGGACGAGGGAGCAGGAGGGGCCCACGGCGAAGGCCCGGAGGAGGGGGGAGCCGCAGCAGGCGGCGACGTCCGGTGGAGGGTCGGAGGTAGGGGCCCCGCAGGCAACCGAGGAGCCGCCGTCGGGGAGCCCCCCGGCGACCGACCAGGCACCGGAGGGGGGAGCGAGGCAGGGCGACGAGGCATCGGAGGGGGACCCGCAGGCGCCAACCGAGCCCCAGCGCAGGCGAGGCAGGGCGAGCCAGGGGGCAGGGCGGGCGGGACCCCAGCCCTGCGTCTGTGTCCCCGCCCCTTACGGGACACGGACATCACGCCCCTCGGTCGGGGCCGAGGACGCCGAGGCAAGGGCAGAGAAGTCACAGGAGCGGGGCCAGGGACAGGAGCGGGGCCAGGGACAGGAGCGGGGCCAGGGACAGGGACCGGAACAGGGTCAGCAGGCGGAGGGGGCGCCTCGGGAGCTGCTGCAGCGCGGTCAGGGGGCGCCTCGGGAGCTGCTGCAGCGCGGTCAGGGGGCGCCTCGGGAGCTGCTGCAGCGCGGTCAGGGGGCGCCTCGGGAGCTGCTGCAGCGCGGTCAGGAACAGGAGCGCGGTCAGGAACAGGAGCACGGTCAGGAACAGGAGCGCGGTCAGGAACAGGAGCGCGGTCAGGAACAGGAGCTGGCTGCAGTGGGGGCGCCTGCCCGGGAGCTGCAGCAGGTTGCTGCAGTGGGGGCGCCTGTCCGGGAGCTGCAGCAGGCGGCTGCAGAGGGGGCGCCTGCCCGGGAGCTGCAGCAGGCGGCTGCAGAGGGGGCGCCTGCCCGGGAGCTGCAGCAGGCGGCTGCAGAGGGGGCGCCTCTGCAGGAACTGGAGCGCGGTCAGGAACTGGAGCGCGGTCAGGAACAGGAGGTGGCGCCTCTGCAGGAACTGGAGCGCGGTCAGGAACTGGAGCGCGGTCAGGAACAGGAGGTGGCTGCAGTGGGGGCGCCGGCCCGGGAGCTGCAGCAGGCGGCTGCAGAGGGGGCGCCTGCCCGGGAGCTGCAGCAGGCGGCTGCAGAGGGGGCGCCTCTGCAGGAACTGAAGCGCGGTCAGGAACTAGAGCGCGGTCAGGAACTAGAGCGCGGTCAGGAACAGGAGGTGGCTGCAGTGGGGGCGCCGGCCCGGGAGCTGCAGCAGGCGGCTGCAGAGGGGGCGCCTGCCCGGGAGCTGCAGCAGGCGGCTGCAGAGGGGGCACCTCTGCAGGAACTGGAGCGCGGTCAGGAACAGGAGGTGGCTGCAGTGGGGGCGCCGGCCCGGGAGCTGCAGCAGGCGGCTGCAGAGGGGGCGCCTGCCCGGGAGCTGCAGCAGGCGGCTGCAGAGGGGGCGCCTGCCCGGGAGCTGCAGCAGGCGGCTGCAGAGGGGGCGCCTCTGCAGGAACTGAAGCGCGGTCAGGAACTAGAGCGCGGTCAGGAACTGGAGCGCGGTCAGGAACAGGAGGTGGCTGCAGTGGGGGCGCCGGCCCGGGAGCTGCAGCAGGCGGCTGCAGAGGGGGCGCCTGCCCGGGAGCTGCAGCAGGCGGCTGCAGAGGGGGCGCCTCTGCAGGAACTGGAGCGCTGACGGGAACTGCAGCAGGCGGCTGCAGAGGGGGCGCCGGCCCGGGAGCTGCAGCAGGCGGCTGCAGAGGGGGCGCCGGCCCGGGAGCTGCAGCAGGCGGCTGCAGAGGGGGCGCCTCTGCAGGAACTGCAGGTGGCTGCAGTGGGGGCGCCTGCCCTGGAGCTGCAGGTGGCTGCAGTGGGGGCGCCTGCCCTGGAGCTGCAGGTGGCTGCAGTGGGGGCGCCTGCCCTGGAGCTGCAGCAGGCTGCAGTGGGGGCGCCTGCCCTGGAGCTGCAGCAGGCTGCAGTGGGGGCGCCTGCCCTGGAGCTGCAGCAGGCGAAGGGGGCAGCGAAGGCGGCTGCGCAGGCGGTGGCTGCACGGGAGCGGGGTCCGCCGGCAATGGCGGCGACTCGGAAGTCACAGCCGAGGCTCTCCGGAGTTTGATTAGCCTCCGGAGGTCCTCAGCAATTCTCTCCAGATCTGAGTAAGGGGATTCTGGAGTGAAGGAGGCCAAGTCCTGCCCCAGCTGTGTGGCGAGTCTTTCCCCCTCCAGGGGGGCCTGTGGGGCCGGTTCTCCTATCACCCTCCAATAAAGCCCCTGGAGGGTGAAGTATCGGTCAGCTAGGACCGCGGGTGGCGGCGGCAGCGAAGACGGCTGCGCAGGCGGCGGCGACCGCACGGGAGCGGGGTCCTCGGGCGGCGGCGGCAGCGAAGGCGGCTGCGCAGGCGGCGGCGGCCGCACGGGAACGGGGTCCGCCGGCAATGGCGGCCGCACGGGAGCGGGGTCCGCCGGCAATGACGGAGGGAGGTCCTCCGTACTGGCGATCGCCGTTCTCCTCCGTCTCCCTCGCTGGCACCTGGTGGTTGCGGGAGACGGCGCGATGTCCGTGAAAACGGACGGTGGAAGAAAGGCTTCTGGCTCCGGGTAGTGGAAGGGCTCCTCGTCCTCGTCCTCACTAGAGAGCCAGTACTTCCACGCAGGATCGGGGACGCGTGTGGTCGGCCCCCGGGCTGGAGGTAGGGCAGGTACCTCCCTCTCGTCCTCCGCCGGAAGCCAAAGCCTGGAGAGCGAGCAGGCGCCGAGAGAGATCGGCTCTTGTGGGAGCCTCTTCCTCCCTCTCCGCTTCTTTTTGTGGTCCGTCATTCTGTCACGATCTTGGTAAGCGAGCGCGGCGATCGTGCGGAAGGAGCAGGCAAGCAAGCGGGATACGGGGAAAACGGGGGTTTATTCAAAGGAACAGGACGGGAAACAGGCATCGACTCTCACAAACATCAATGACGGACAAGGGAAACCGGGGAGACCAGGACTTAAATACACAGGACTAATCAAAGTAACTAGACAAAGCAGGAGACGATCAGGGAAATACACGTGGGTAATCAGGGGGCGTGGCACACACGAGGAGCGGACGAGCCGGGTATGACAGTACACAATTAGCAAAATGTGAAAGGGTCAGTCCGTGCCAAATCAACCAATGTCCAGAAAAGTTCCATGCGCATCATTCCTGATTTTGATGAAAACTTGGTATTTTGATCCTTATAGAGAACACTGAAAATTCCCCAAGTTTTATTGAAAAATTCAGATGCAGTCCAAAGTGAACCAAAAACTGATTTTTGCAAGTCCATAGCTTTGAAGTGCTTCCCGTGAGCTTAATTTTAATGCCAGATTCTGAAAGAGCAGGGAAAAGTATACCAGGAGAGCAATTTTCAGCTCTCTAGCATGCTTAGAAGCGAACATATGGTCTCTTGAAAACCCTTACAAATTGCATGCGTGATTCGTGAGTGCAAAAAAAGGGGCGTGGCACCCAAATTTGAAAGGGCCATAACTTTGGACTGCATCAGAATTTTTCAATAAAACTTGGGGAATTTTCAGTGTTCTCTATAAGGATCAAATTTTAAATACCAAGTTTTCATCAAAACCAGGAATGATGCCCATGGAGCCCCTGGTTGATTTGGCATGGACTGACCCGAAAGTACATTCATATGCTTAGTCTTGATCAACCTCTACAGAAGTTCTGTAATTTCTGTTTCATCATATTTTAACATTTACAGCATTTAGCTGACACATTTATTCAGACTGAACTGCACTGCCCAATTATAACGACAATTTAATGACATAATTTGGTAACTATATCGGATAAACCAATTCTACTGTCAGAACTCATCTTCTAGGTATTTTAATACTATTATTTAAATATCTGATTTAACATCTGATGTATCACCTTTTAATCAAAAGGCTGTACTCCACAGTACAGGTCTGTCAAGTAAGCATGTGAATTCACTGAATAAACTGAAGACATGCTGAACACAAAATAGATCAGAACGTGATCTAAAATGTACTTAACCTGGAACACTGAACAGGTTCCTGCACACTAACATAAACAGAAAATTGACCTCAAGAGTGACACATATTGGTGGCCACCAAATCATGTCCTTTTCTTAGCACATCATGAGTCGAGAAAGAACATTTCTTTTATACCTGGCTTCATCACCTAAGAGACAGTTACTCAAGGTGTTAAGCAATGCCATTGCAATAACAGTCAGTCAATGATTCACAGTAGTTGCCCATGGCTTAAAATGCGTAAATTAAAGCTGTACCAAGATGTAACTGACACAATTACAATAAAATCTTAAAATCCTAACATCCTCAGACTTTTGGGCTTTTATTCGGTTAAGTGTATTGTATGGTATTGATGTGCTCCTACATACACAAAGCTAAAAATGCCCAGGAGTCCATAGTGGGAACACAATAATGTCCTTCCTCTCTGCATCATTCTGAAATGGAGATCAATATTTTACATGAAGTACTCTTACACTAGTTCTAAATAATAATCACCCAGGAAAATTTGTACTTACAGGAAGGGATTGAAGTGGCTCACAGTTGTAGGGAGGAAGCCAAGTCCGGGTGACAATGTACCTTGTCCCGGCATGGTAGTGTGCACCGCCGTATAATTTTGTCTGTAAGCAAAAATATACTAGTATAAATCAACTGAATGAAATTATATTTAAGCAATTTATTCCATACTGATAGCATGCATATGAAAAAGGTCTAAGTAAAATATTAAAAGCCTCTAAAATAAACTGAAAACCTGAGACAAACCACAGAGATCAACAAACGATGTTTATTAAAAACAATGCTTATTACTATCTACTTGTCATGTTGGTGAAATTATTAAAAGAATTTGTTATAAAGATTATCGAAAATATGTAGTAAAAATCAACAAACTCACTGCGCATGAAATCGGATGCAACATACCTTGAAAAAGCAAAGCCGCTTTTAAACGGGGATCCATGTTTACAATTTGGTTTATAAAACAATGTTCCTTTTAATGTAATGGCAACTGTAATATCAGAAAACACAATACAAAGTGTAAGGATTACTGCGCCTACGGCTTCTAACTAAATACACGTAACTGTCAGATGGTTAATAAGACTTTGCAGCAAAACGAGCAAAAATACATTTTTTTTTTAAAGTAAACATTAAACGTTTTCATGGAAAGCCAGCTCTATATGACAAGTGCTAAAACAGCTCGTCAAGCAACATAACGTTAGACTCAAATATTGTGTGCACACGATATTATTTTTATATGTTTGTCGCGTCGCTTAACTTACTTCAGGTTCGAAGACTTAGTCCAGACTCTCTCTTGGTACAAACACAGTGTAGATGGCGTGTTTCCTGTGGAGCTCCATTTTACGGCGTAAAGATTAGCCCCACTTTACGTTCTTAAAGATCACGTGTTTCCTGTGGAGCTGACATATTTCCTGTGGAGTTCCACTCTACAGTCTTCTGCAGCTGGACCCTCTTGAAAACATCCGAGAATTTCCCCACTCAAAGTAAGTGTAAACAAAATGGCTGGAAAACGGCATCTGCGCCGAGGGTTCCCGAGTGGTTCCGAATCGACAATCGTCGATGTGGAATGCACGGGAAATTCAAATTTCGTCATTCTTGGGCGTTTTCCATGCGATTTTTACGAAATAAAAATAAAAAAAAAAAATTCGGGTCGGAGGCATTTCGGCGGGTCGGGAGGGGACGAGAACCAAATTTTTTTTTAAGTGGCCTAAAGGAAGGGGGAGAACTCAGTACTAACCGGAGCGTGCATCGCCTGGCACTTATCGGGACTCAGTGTTGGTCTCCTGCCTGGACTGAAAGGGGCTCCCCAGTCTGTGTGTGAAGGTGGGTGATGATGGCACGTCCGATTGTGAATAGCTTTGCAGCTGCTGATGCATTTTAATCATTAGAGGGACTTGTGAAGAAGGAGGTGCTGCCTATTAATGTTGCTTGCTTATGGCGTTATGAGTCCTGAGTGTGCATCGGTCAGAATGCATCAGTCCGTCGTTCCACCAGCCTTTATTAACAAGAGCAACTTGCTTTCGTGGGGATATACGTGTGGTTCTGCAACAACCAAATTGAACTCCCGGTAAACATCACACACCGCCAAATAACAGCAATTATCTCGTTCCGGAATGATAAATTAACAGCCTTTTATATTTAAACAATATTTAAATGAGTTAGCACAATAGCTCTGCAGCCGACTTAGCATGGGCTGACTGCACTAAGAACGCAATGTTATGCCATCCTTCATAAATAAGGTATTTAAACATACTTAAAATGCAGAACTTAAATCATAAACATAATAAAGGATTACAGTTAAGGGAGCAAACGTTAACCAAATACAAACGTACGGCTCTTGGACTGAACAAGTATGGAAGATTATAAGCACAAAAATTCAAATGGCAATTCATTTTGCAATTGTCAATTCAATATTCAATCAGAGCATGCATTTCTCATTTCAATATTTAATCTGTGCATGTAATTTGAAAATATATTTTGCAATCGGCAATTCAATGTGCAAAGTGCTTATGCAATCCTTAATTAATTTCATAATGTTTTGAATAAAAAATAGAATGACAATTCACTGAATTGCATTTCGTTTTGCCATGGGCTTTTTGCCTCTTTATTCAAATGGAAATTCATTTGGCAATTGTCAAGTCAATATTCAATCAGAGCACGCATTTGTCATTTCAATATTTAATCTGTGCATGTAATTTGAAAATACATTCTGCAATCGGCATTTCAATGTGCAAAGTGCTTATGAAATCCTTAATTCATTTAAAAATATTTTGAATAACAAATAGAATAACAAATCACTGAATTGCATTTCGTATTACCATGGGCTTGTTGCCTCTTTATTCAAATGGCAATGGCGTCCCCGGGAATTGCATTGCATGTTCGGGAGAAAACTCAATTTGCAATTCCCAACTGTCAGACCGCTCATCAAGGTGGACCTTCATTAACGACGTCACTTCCTTGTGCCCTCAATGGCCACCACAGGTATCTCGATGGCATGTCTCCCCAATCTGCGTGTAACCAACTGCGTGACTTGATGCAACGCCTGAGCTACATTAGTTTGCACCCTTCTCGTATCAAGTCCAGTTAAGATTGTAAGTTCCTCTACCCTCTGTGACAACACAAACGACCTATCAAACGCATCTACTGCTGATACCCGATTAATTTCCATGTCATCTGCTAAGGCAGAAATATTTACTGCAAGCTCTTCTGCTGCCATTACTCATTCTAACTAAACGAACAAATCCGTTGAATGCTAACGAGGCCCTAAACAAGGAAGTGACGTCGTTAATGAAGGTCCACCTTTACTGCTAGTACAAATAAAGTATTAATTGTTAACAACTGTTAACTGTTAATGCTGCAGCAGCATGCTCTTTATAAACAGGCTTAAAAACACAGCCTGTACACAATTAGCAAAATGTGAAAGGGTCAGTCCGTGCCAAATCAACCAATGTCCAGAAAAGTTCCATGCGCATCATTCCTGATTTTGATGAAAACTTGGTATTTTGATCCTTATAGAGAACACTGAAAATTCCCCAAGTTTTATTGAAAAATTCAGATGCAGTCCAAAGTGAACCAAAAACTGATTTTTGCAAGTCCATAGCTTTGAAGTGCTTCCCGTGAGCTTAATTTTAATGCCAGATTCTGAAAGAGCAGGGAAAAGTATACCAGGAGAGCAATTTTCAGCTCTCTAGCATGCTTAGAAGCGAACATATGGTCTCTTGAAAACCCTTACAAATTGCATGCGTGATTCGTGAGTGCAAAAAAAGGGGCGTGGCACCCAAATTTGAAAGGGCCATAACTTTGGACTGCATCAGAATTTTTCAATAAAACTTGGGGAATTTTCAGTGTTCTCTATAAGGATCAAATTTTAAATACCAAGTTTTCATCAAAACCAGGAATGATGCCCATGGAGCCCCTGGTTGATTTGGCATGGACTGACCCGAAAGTACATTCATATGCTTAGTCTTGATCAACCTCTACAGAAGTTCTGTAATTTCTGTTTCATCATATTTTAACATTTACAGCATTTAGCTGACACATTTATTCAGACTGAACTGCACTGCCCAATTATAACGACAATTTAATGACAATTTGGTAACTATATCGGATAAACCAATTCTACTGTCAGAACTCATCTTCTAGGTATTTTAATACTATTATTTAAATATCTGATTTAACATCTGATGTATCACCTTTTAATCAAAAGGCTGTACTCCACAGTACAGGTCTGTCAAGTAAGCATGTGAATTCACTGAATAAACTGAAGACATGCTGAACACAAAATAGATCAGAACGTGATCTAAAATGTACTTAACCTGGAACACTGAACAGGTTCCTGCACACTAACATAAACAGAAAATTGACCTCAAGAGTGACACATATTGGTGGCCACCAAATCATGTCCTTTTCTTAGCACATCATGAGTCGAGAAAGAACATTTCTTTTATACCTGGCTTCATCACCTAAGAGACAGTTACTCAAGGTGTTAAGCAATGCCATTGCAATAACAGTCAGTCAATGATTCACAGTAGTTGCCCATGGCTTAAAATGCGTAAATTAAAGCTGTACCAAGATGTAACTGACACAATTACAATAAAATCTTAAAATCCTAACATCCTCAGACTTTTGGGCTTTTATTCGGTTAAGTGTATTGTATGGTATTGATGTGCTCCTACATACACAAAGCTAAAAATGCCCAGGAGTCCATAGTGGGAACACAATAATGTCCTTCCTCTCTGCATCATTCTGAAATGGAGATCAATATTTTACATGAAGTACTCTTACACTAGTTCTAAATAATAATCACCCAGGAAAATTTGTACTTACAGGAAGGGATTGAAGTGGCTCACAGTTGTAGGGAGGAAGCCAAGTCCGGGTGACAATGTACCTTGTCCCGGCATGGTAGTGTGCACCGCCGTATAATTTTGTCTGTAAGCAAAAATATACTAGTATAAATCAACTGAATGAAATTATATTTAAGCAATTTATTCCATACTGATAGCATGCATATGAAAAAGGTCTAAGTAAAATATTAAAAGCCTCTAAAATAAACTGAAAACCTGAGACAAACCACAGAGATCAACAAACGATGTTTATTAAAAACAATGCTTATTACTATCTACTTGTCATGTTGGTGAAATTATTAAAAGAATTTGTTATAAAGATTATCGAAAATATGTAGTAAAAATCAACAAACTCACTGCGCATGAAATCGGATGCAACATACCTTGAAAAAGCAAAGCCGCTTTTAAACGGGGATCCATGTTTACAATTTGGTTTATAAAACAATGTTCCTTTTAATGTAATGGCAACTGTAATATCAGAAAACACAATACAAAGTGTAAGGATTACTGCGCCTACGGCTTCTAACTAAATACACGTAACTGTCAGATGGTTAATAAGACTTTGCAGCAAAACGAGCAAAAATACATTTTTTTTTTAAAGTAAACATTAAACGTTTTCATGGAAAGCCAGCTCTATATGACAAGTGCTAAAACAGCTCGTCAAGCAACATAACGTTAGACTCAAATATTGTGTGCACACGATATTATTTTTATATGTTTGTCGCGTCGCTTAACTTACTTCAGGTTCGAAGACTTAGTCCAGACTCTCTCTTGGTACAAACACAGTGTAGATGGCGTGTTTCCTGTGGAGCTCCATTTTACGGCGTAAAGATTAGCCCCACTTTACGTTCTTAAAGATCACGTGTTTCCTGTGGAGCTGACATATTTCCTGTGGAGTTCCACTCTACAGTCTTCTGCAGCTGGACCCTCTTGAAAACATCCGAGAATTTCCCCACTCAAAGTAAGTGTAAACAAAATGGCTGGAAAACGGCATCTGCGCCGAGGGTTCCCGAGTGGTTCCGAATCGACAATCGTCGATGTGGAATGCACGGGAAATTCAAATTTCGTCATTCTTGGGCGTTTTCCATGCGATTTTTACGAAATAAAAATAAAAAAAAAAAATTCGGGTCGGAGGCATTTCGGCGGGTCGGGAGGGGACGAGAACCAAATTTTTTTTTAAGTGGCCTAAAGGAAGGGGGAGAACTCAGTACTAACCGGAGCGTGCATCGCCTGGCACTTATCGGGACTCAGTGTTGGTCTCCTGCCTGGACTGAAAGGGGCTCCCCAGTCTGTGTGTGAAGGTGGGTGATGATGGCACGTCCGATTGTGAATAGCTTTGCAGCTGCTGATGCATTTTAATCATTAGAGGGACTTGTGAAGAAGGAGGTGCTGCCTATTAATGTTGCTTGCTTATGGCGTTATGAGTCCTGAGTGTGCATCGGTCAGAATGCATCAGTCCGTCGTTCCACCAGCCTTTATTAACAAGAGCAACTTGCTTTCGTGGGGATATACGTGTGGTTCTGCAACAACCAAATTGAACTCCCGGTAAACATCACACACCGCCAAATAACAGCAATTATCTCGTTCCGGAATGATAAATTAACAGCCTTTTATATTTAAACAATATTTAAATGAGTTAGCACAATAGCTCTGCAGCCGACTTAGCATGGGCTGACTGCACTAAGAACGCAATGTTATGCCATCCTTCATAAATAAGGTATTTAAACATACTTAAAATGCAGAACTTAAATCATAAACATAATAAAGGATTACAGTTAAGGGAGCAAACGTTAACCAAATACAAACGTACGGCTCTTGGACTGAACAAGTATGGAAGATTATAAGCACAAAAATTCAAATGGCAATTCATTTTGCAATTGTCAATTCAATATTCAATCAGAGCATGCATTTCTCATTTCAATATTTAATCTGTGCATGTAATTTGAAAATATATTTTGCAATCGGCAATTCAATGTGCAAAGTGCTTATGCAATCCTTAATTAATTTCATAATGTTTTGAATAAAAAATAGAATGACAATTCACTGAATTGCATTTCGTTTTGCCATGGGCTTTTTGCCTCTTTATTCAAATGGAAATTCATTTGGCAATTGTCAATTCAATATTCAATCAGAGCACGCATTTGTCATTTCAATATTTAATCTGTGCATGTAATTTGAAAATACATTCTGCAATCGGCATTTCAATGTGCAAAGTGCTTATGAAATCCTTAATTCATTTAAAAATATTTTGAATAACAAATAGAATAACAAATCACTGAATTGCATTTCGTATTACCATGGGCTTGTTGCCTCTTTATTCAAATGGCAATGGCGTCCCCGGGAATTGCATTGCATGTTCGGGAGAAAACTCAATTTGCAATTCCCAACTGTCAGACCGCTCATCAAGGTGGACCTTCATTAACGACGTCACTTCCTTGTGCCCTCAATGGCCACCACAGGTATCTCGATGGCATGTCTCCCCAATCTGCGTGTAACCAACTGCGTGACTTGATGCAACGCCTGAGCTACATTAGTTTGCACCCTTCTCGTATCAAGTCCAGTTAAGATTGTAAGTTCCTCTACCCTCTGTGACAACACAAACGACCTATCAAACGCATCTACTGCTGATACCCGATTAATTTCCATGTCATCTGCTAAGGCAGAAATATTTACTGCAAGCTCTTCTGCTGCCATTACTCATTCTAACTAAACGAACAAATCCGTTGAATGCTAACGAGGCCCTAAACAAGGAAGTGACGTCGTTAATGAAGGTCCACCTTTACTGCTAGTACAAATAAAGTATTAATTGTTAACAACTGTTAACTGTTAATGCTGCAGCAGCATGCTCTTTATAAACAGGCTTAAAAACACAGCCTGTACACAATTAGCAAAATGTGAAAGGGTCAGTCCGTGCCAAATCAACCAATGTCCAGAAAAGTTCCATGCGCATCATTCCTGATTTTGATGAAAACTTGGTATTTTGATCCTTATAGAGAACACTGAAAATTCCCCAAGTTTTATTGAAAAATTCAGATGCAGTCCAAAGTGAACCAAAAACTGATTTTTGCAAGTCCATAGCTTTGAAGTGCTTCCCGTGAGCTTAATTTTAATGCCAGATTCTGAAAGAGCAGGGAAAAGTATACCAGGAGAGCAATTTTCAGCTCTCTAGCATGCTTAGAAGCGAACATATGGTCTCTTGAAAACCCTTACAAATTGCATGCGTGATTCGTGAGTGCAAAAAAAGGGGCGTGGCACCCAAATTTGAAAGGGCCATAACTTTGGACTGCATCAGAATTTTTCAATAAAACTTGGGGAATTTTCAGTGTTCTCTATAAGGATCAAATTTTAAATACCAAGTTTTCATCAAAACCAGGAATGATGCCCATGGAGCCCCTGGTTGATTTGGCATGGACTGACCCGAAAGTACATTCATATGCTTAGTCTTGATCAACCTCTACAGAAGTTCTGTAATTTCTGTTTCATCATATTTTAACATTTACAGCATTTAGCTGACACATTTATTCAGACTGAACTGCACTGCCCAATTATAACGACAATTTAATGACATAATTTGGTAACTATATCGGATAAACCAATTCTACTGTCAGAACTCATCTTCTAGGTATTTTAATACTATTATTTAAATATCTGATTTAACATCTGATGTATCACCTTTTAATCAAAAGGCTGTACTCCACAGTACAGGTCTGTCAAGTAAGCATGTGAATTCACTGAATAAACTGAAGACATGCTGAACACAAAATAGATCAGAACGTGATCTAAAATGTACTTAACCTGGAACACTGAACAGGTTCCTGCACACTAACATAAACAGAAAATTGACCTCAAGAGTGACACATATTGGTGGCCACCAAATCATGTCCTTTTCTTAGCACATCATGAGTCGAGAAAGAACATTTCTTTTATACCTGGCTTCATCACCTAAGAGACAGTTACTCAAGGTGTTAAGCAATGCCATTGCAATAACAGTCAGTCAATGATTCACAGTAGTTGCCCATGGCTTAAAATGCGTAAATTAAAGCTGTACCAAGATGTAACTGACACAATTACAATAAAATCTTAAAATCCTAACATCCTCAGACTTTTGGGCTTTTATTCGGTTAAGTGTATTGTATGGTATTGATGTGCTCCTACATACACAAAGCTAAAAATGCCCAGGAGTCCATAGTGGGAACACAATAATGTCCTTCCTCTCTGCATCATTCTGAAATGGAGATCAATATTTTACATGAAGTACTCTTACACTAGTTCTAAATAATAATCACCCAGGAAAATTTGTACTTACAGGAAGGGATTGAAGTGGCTCACAGTTGTAGGGAGGAAGCCAAGTCCGGGTGACAATGTACCTTGTCCCGGCATGGTAGTGTGCACCGCCGTATAATTTTGTCTGTAAGCAAAAATATACTAGTATAAATCAACTGAATGAAATTATATTTAAGCAATTTATTCCATACTGATAGCATGCATATGAAAAAGGTCTAAGTAAAATATTAAAAGCCTCTAAAATAAACTGAAAACCTGAGACAAACCACAGAGATCAACAAACGATGTTTATTAAAAACAATGCTTATTACTATCTACTTGTCATGTTGGTGAAATTATTAAAAGAATTTGTTATAAAGATTATCGAAAATATGTAGTAAAAATCAACAAACTCACTGCGCATGAAATCGGATGCAACATACCTTGAAAAAGCAAAGCCGCTTTTAAACGGGGATCCATGTTTACAATTTGGTTTATAAAACAATGTTCCTTTTAATGTAATGGCAACTGTAATATCAGAAAACACAATACAAAGTGTAAGGATTACTGCGCCTACGGCTTCTAACTAAATACACGTAACTGTCAGATGGTTAATAAGACTTTGCAGCAAAACGAGCAAAAATACATTTTTTTTTTAAAGTAAACATTGAACGTTTTCATGGAAAGCCAGCTCTATATGACAAGTGCTAAAACAGCTCGTCAAGCAACATAACGTTAGACTCAAATATTGTGTGCACACGATATTATTTTTATATGTTTGTCGCGTCGCTTAACTTACTTCAGGTTCGAAGACTTAGTCCAGACTCTCTCTTGGTACAAACACAGTGTAGATGGCGTGTTTCCTGTGGAGCTCCATTTTACGGCGTAAAGATTAGCCCCACTTTACGTTCTTAAAGATCACGTGTTTCCTGTGGAGCTGACATATTTCCTGTGGAGTTCCACTCTACAGTCTTCTGCAGCTGGACCCTCTTGAAAACATCCGAGAATTTCCCCACTCAAAGTAAGTGTAAACAAAATGGCTGGAAAACGGCATCTGCGCCGAGGGTTCCCGAGTGGTTCCGAATCGACAATCGTCGATGTGGAATGCACGGGAAATTCAAATTTCGTCATTCTTGGGCGTTTTCCATGCGATTTTTACGAAATAAAAATTAAAAAAAAATTCGGGTCGGAGGCATTTCGGCGGGTCGGGAGGGGACGAGAACCAATTTTTTTTTTAAGTGGCCTAAAGGAAGGGGGAGAACTCAGTACTAACCGGAGCGTGCATCGCCTGGCACTTATCGGGACTCAGTGTTGGTCTCCTGCCTGGACTGAAAGGGGCTCCCCAGTCTGTGTGTGAAGGTGGGTGATGATGGCACGTCCGATTGTGAATAGCTTTGCAGCTGCTGATGCATTTTAATCATTAGAGGGACTTGTGAAGAAGGAGGTGCCGCCTATTAATGTTGCTTGCTTATGGCGTTATGAGCCCTGAGTGTGCATCGGTCAGAATGCATCAGTCCGTCGTTCCACCAGCCTTTATTAACAAGAGCAACTTGCTTTCGTGGGGATATACGTGTGGTTCTGCAACAACCAAATTGAACTCCCGGTAAACATCACACACCGCCAAATAACAGCAATTATCTCGTTCCGGAATGATAAATTAACAGCCTTTTATATTTAAACAATATTTAAATGAGTTAGCACAATAGCTCTGCAGCCGACTTAGCATGGGCTGACTGCACTAAGAACGCAATGTTATGCCATCCTTCATAAATAAGGTATTTAAACATACTTAAAATGCAGAACTTAAATCATAAACATAATAAAGGATTACAGTTAAGGGAGCAAACGTTAACCAAATACAAACGTACGGCTCTTGGACTGAACAAGTATGGAAGATTATAAGCACAAAAATTCAAATGGCAATTCATTTTGCAATTGTCAATTCAATATTCAATCAGAGCATGCATTTCTCATTTCAATATTTAATCTGTGCATGTAATTTGAAAATATATTTTGCAATCGGCAATTCAATGTGCAAAGTGCTTATGCAATCCTTAATTAATTTCATAATGTTTTGAATAAAAAATAGAATGACAATTCACTGAATTGCATTTCGTTTTGCCATGGGCTTTTTGCCTCTTTATTCAAATGGAAATTCATTTGGCAATTGTCAATTCAATATTCAATCAGAGCACGCATTTGTCATTTCAATATTTAATCTGTGCATGTAATTTGAAAATACATTCTGCAATCGGCATTTCAATGTGCAAAGTGCTTATGAAATCCTTAATTCATTTAAAAATATTTTGAATAACAAATAGAATAACAAATCACTGAATTGCATTTCGTATTACCATGGGCTTGTTGCCTCTTTATTCAAATGGCAATGGCGTCCCCGGGAATTGCATTGCATGTTCGGGAGAAAACTCAATTTGCAATTCCCAACTGTCAGACCGCTCATCAAGGTGGACCTTCATTAACGACGTCACTTCCTTGTGCCCTCAATGGCCACCACAGGTATCTCGATGGCATGTCTCCCCAATCTGCGTGTAACCAACTGCGTGACTTGATGCAACGCCTGAGCTACATTAGTTTGCACCCTTCTCGTATCAAGTCCAGTTAAGATTGTAAGTTCCTCTACCCTCTGTGACAACACAAACGACCTATCAAACGCATCTACTGCTGATACCCGATTAATTTCCATGTCATCTGCTAAGGCAGAAATATTTACTGCAAGCTCTTCTGCTGCCATTACTCATTCTAACTAAACGAACAAATCCGTTGAATGCTAACGAGGCCCTAAACAAGGAAGTGACGTCGTTAATGAAGGTCCACCTTTACTGCTAGTACAAATAAAGTATTAATTGTTAACAACTGTTAACTGTTAATGCTGCAGCAGCATGCTCTTTATAAACAGGCTTAAAAACACAGCCTGTACACAATTAGCAAAATGTGAAAGGGTCAGTCCGTGCCAAATCAACCAATGTCCAGAAAAGTTCCATGCGCATCATTCCTGATTTTGATGAAAACTTGGTATTTTGATCCTTATAGAGAACACTGAAAATTCCCCAAGTTTTATTGAAAAATTCAGATGCAGTCCAAAGTGAACCAAAAACTGATTTTTGCAAGTCCATAGCTTTGAAGTGCTTCCCGTGAGCTTAATTTTAATGCCAGATTCTGAAAGAGCAGGGAAAAGTATACCAGGAGAGCAATTTTCAGCTCTCTAGCATGCTTAGAAGCGAACATATGGTCTCTTGAAAACCCTTACAAATTGCATGCGTGATTCGTGAGTGCAAAAAAAGGGGCGTGGCACCCAAATTTGAAAGGGCCATAACTTTGGACTGCATCAGAATTTTTCAATAAAACTTGGGGAATTTTCAGTGTTCTCTATAAGGATCAAATTTTAAATACCAAGTTTTCATCAAAACCAGGAATGATGCCCATGGAGCCCCTGGTTGATTTGGCATGGACTGACCCGAAAGTACATTCATATGCTTAGTCTTGATCAACCTCTACAGAAGTTCTGTAATTTCTGTTTCATCATATTTTAACATTTACAGCATTTAGCTGACACATTTATTCAGACTGAACTGCACTGCCCAATTATAACGACAATTTAATGACATAATTTGGTAACTATATCGGATAAACCAATTCTACTGTCAGAACTCATCTTCTAGGTATTTTAATACTATTATTTAAATATCTGATTTAACATCTGATGTATCACCTTTTAATCAAAAGGCTGTACTCCACAGTACAGGTCTGTCAAGTAAGCATGTGAATTCACTGAATAAACTGAAGACATGCTGAACACAAAATAGATCAGAACGTGATCTAAAATGTACTTAACCTGGAACACTGAACAGGTTCCTGCACACTAACATAAACAGAAAATTGACCTCAAGAGTGACACATATTGGTGGCCACCAAATCATGTCCTTTTCTTAGCACATCATGAGTCGAGAAAGAACATTTCTTTTATACCTGGCTTCATCACCTAAGAGACAGTTACTCAAGGTGTTAAGCAATGCCATTGCAATAACAGTCAGTCAATGATTCACAGTAGTTGCCCATGGCTTAAAATGCGTAAATTAAAGCTGTACCAAGATGTAACTGACACAATTACAATAAAATCTTAAAATCCTAACATCCTCAGACTTTTGGGCTTTTATTCGGTTAAGTGTATTGTATGGTATTGATGTGCTCCTACATACACAAAGCTAAAAATGCCCAGGAGTCCATAGTGGGAACACAATAATGTCCTTCCTCTCTGCATCATTCTGAAATGGAGATCAATATTTTACATGAAGTACTCTTACACTAGTTCTAAATAATAATCACCCAGGAAAATTTGTACTTACAGGAAGGGATTGAAGTGGCTCACAGTTGTAGGGAGGAAGCCAAGTCCGGGTGACAATGTACCTTGTCCCGGCATGGTAGTGTGCACCGCCGTATAATTTTGTCTGTAAGCAAAAATATACTAGTATAAATCAACTGAATGAAATTATATTTAAGCAATTTATTCCATACTGATAGCATGCATATGAAAAAGGTCTAAGTAAAATATTAAAAGCCTCTAAAATAAACTGAAAACCTGAGACAAACCACAGAGATCAACAAACGATGTTTATTAAAAACAATGCTTATTACTATCTACTTGTCATGTTGGTGAAATTATTAAAAGAATTTGTTATAAAGATTATCGAAAATATGTAGTAAAAATCAACAAACTCACTGCGCATGAAATCGGATGCAACATACCTTGAAAAAGCAAAGCCGCTTTTAAACGGGGATCCATGTTTACAATTTGGTTTATAAAACAATGTTCCTTTTAATGTAATGGCAACTGTAATATCAGAAAACACAATACAAAGTGTAAGGATTACTGCGCCTACGGCTTCTAACTAAATACACGTAACTGTCAGATGGTTAATAAGACTTTGCAGCAAAACGAGCAAAAATACATTTTTTTTTTAAAGTAAACATTAAACGTTTTCATGGAAAGCCAGCTCTATATGACAAGTGCTAAAACAGCTCGTCAAGCAACATAACGTTAGACTCAAATATTGTGTGCACACGATATTATTTTTATATGTTTGTCGCGTCGCTTAACTTACTTCAGGTTCGAAGACTTAGTCCAGACTCTCTCTTGGTACAAACACAGTGTAGATGGCGTGTTTCCTGTGGAGCTCCATTTTACGGCGTAAAGATTAGCCCCACTTTACGTTCTTAAAGATCACGTGTTTCCTGTGGAGCTGACATATTTCCTGTGGAGTTCCACTCTACAGTCTTCTGCAGCTGGACCCTCTTGAAAACATCCGAGAATTTCCCCACTCAAAGTAAGTGTAAACAAAATGGCTGGAAAACGGCATCTGCGCCGAGGGTTCCCGAGTGGTTCCGAATCGACAATCGTCGATGTGGAATGCACGGGAAATTCAAATTTCGTCATTCTTGGGCGTTTTCCATGCGATTTTTACGAAATAAAAATAAAAAAAAAAAATTCGGGTCGGAGGCATTTCGGCGGGTCGGGAGGGGACGAGAACCAAATTTTTTTTTAAGTGGCCTAAAGGAAGGGGGAGAACTCAGTACTAACCGGAGCGTGCATCGCCTGGCACTTATCGGGACTCAGTGTTGGTCTCCTGCCTGGACTGAAAGGGGCTCCCCAGTCTGTGTGTGAAGGTGGGTGATGATGGCACGTCCGATTGTGAATAGCTTTGCAGCTGCTGATGCATTTTAATCATTAGAGGGACTTGTGAAGAAGGAGGTGCTGCCTATTAATGTTGCTTGCTTATGGCGTTATGAGTCCTGAGTGTGCATCGGTCAGAATGCATCAGTCCGTCGTTCCACCAGCCTTTATTAACAAGAGCAACTTGCTTTCGTGGGGATATACGTGTGGTTCTGCAACAACCAAATTGAACTCCCGGTAAACATCACACACCGCCAAATAACAGCAATTATCTCGTTCCGGAATGATAAATTAACAGCCTTTTATATTTAAACAATATTTAAATGAGTTAGCACAATAGCTCTGCAGCCGACTTAGCATGGGCTGACTGCACTAAGAACGCAATGTTATGCCATCCTTCATAAATAAGGTATTTAAACATACTTAAAATGCAGAACTTAAATCATAAACATAATAAAGGATTACAGTTAAGGGAGCAAACGTTAACCAAATACAAACGTACGGCTCTTGGACTGAACAAGTATGGAAGATTATAAGCACAAAAATTCAAATGGCAATTCATTTTGCAATTGTCAATTCAATATTCAATCAGAGCATGCATTTCTCATTTCAATATTTAATCTGTGCATGTAATTTGAAAATATATTTTGCAATCGGCAATTCAATGTGCAAAGTGCTTATGCAATCCTTAATTAATTTCATAATGTTTTGAATAAAAAATAGAATGACAATTCACTGAATTGCATTTCGTTTTGCCATGGGCTTTTTGCCTCTTTATTCAAATGGAAATTCATTTGGCAATTGTCAATTCAATATTCAATCAGAGCACGCATTTGTCATTTCAATATTTAATCTGTGCATGTAATTTGAAAATACATTCTGCAATCGGCATTTCAATGTGCAAAGTGCTTATGAAATCCTTAATTCATTTAAAAATATTTTGAATAACAAATAGAATAACAAATCACTGAATTGCATTTCGTATTACCATGGGCTTGTTGCCTCTTTATTCAAATGGCAATGGCGTCCCCGGGAATTGCATTGCATGTTCGGGAGAAAACTCAATTTGCAATTCCCAACTGTCAGACCGCTCATCAAGGTGGACCTTCATTAACGACGTCACTTCCTTGTGCCCTCAATGGCCACCACAGGTATCTCGATGGCATGTCTCCCCAATCTGCGTGTAACCAACTGCGTGACTTGATGCAACGCCTGAGCTACATTAGTTTGCACCCTTCTCGTATCAAGTCCAGTTAAGATTGTAAGTTCCTCTACCCTCTGTGACAACACAAACGACCTATCAAACGCATCTACTGCTGATACCCGATTAATTTCCATGTCATCTGCTAAGGCAGAAATATTTACTGCAAGCTCTTCTGCTGCCATTACTCATTCTAACTAAACGAACAAATCCGTTGAATGCTAACGAGGCCCTAAACAAGGAAGTGACGTCGTTAATGAAGGTCCACCTTTACTGCTAGTACAAATAAAGTATTAATTGTTAACAACTGTTAACTGTTAATGCTGCAGCAGCATGCTCTTTATAAACAGGCTTAAAAACACAGCCTGTACACAATTAGCAAAATGTGAAAGGGTCAGTCCGTGCCAAATCAACCAATGTCCAGAAAAGTTCCATGCGCATCATTCCTGATTTTGATGAAAACTTGGTATTTTGATCCTTATAGAGAACACTGAAAATTCCCCAAGTTTTATTGAAAAATTCAGATGCAGTCCAAAGTGAACCAAAAACTGATTTTTGCAAGTCCATAGCTTTGAAGTGCTTCCCGTGAGCTTAATTTTAATGCCAGATTCTGAAAGAGCAGGGAAAAGTATACCAGGAGAGCAATTTTCAGCTCTCTAGCATGCTTAGAAGCGAACATATGGTCTCTTGAAAACCCTTACAAATTGCATGCGTGATTCGTGAGTGCAAAAAAAGGGGCGTGGCACCCAAATTTGAAAGGGCCATAACTTTGGACTGCATCAGAATTTTTCAATAAAACTTGGGGAATTTTCAGTGTTCTCTATAAGGATCAAATTTTAAATACCAAGTTTTCATCAAAACCAGGAATGATGCCCATGGAGCCCCTGGTTGATTTGGCATGGACTGACCCGAAAGTACATTCATATGCTTAGTCTTGATCAACCTCTACAGAAGTTCTGTAATTTCTGTTTCATCATATTTTAACATTTACAGCATTTAGCTGACACATTTATTCAGACTGAACTGCACTGCCCAATTATAACGACAATTTAATGACATAATTTGGTAACTATATCGGATAAACCAATTCTACTGTCAGAACTCATCTTCTAGGTATTTTAATACTATTATTTAAATATCTGATTTAACATCTGATGTATCACCTTTTAATCAAAAGGCTGTACTCCACAGTACAGGTCTGTCAAGTAAGCATGTGAATTCACTGAATAAACTGAAGACATGCTGAACACAAAATAGATCAGAACGTGATCTAAAATGTACTTAACCTGGAACACTGAACAGGTTCCTGCACACTAACATAAACAGAAAATTGACCTCAAGAGTGACACATATTGGTGGCCACCAAATCATGTCCTTTTCTTAGCACATCATGAGTCGAGAAAGAACATTTCTTTTATACCTGGCTTCATCACCTAAGAGACAGTTACTCAAGGTGTTAAGCAATGCCATTGCAATAACAGTCAGTCAATGATTCACAGTAGTTGCCCATGGCTTAAAATGCGTAAATTAAAGCTGTACCAAGATGTAACTGACACAATTACAATAAAATCTTAAAATCCTAACATCCTCAGACTTTTGGGCTTTTATTCGGTTAAGTGTATTGTATGGTATTGATGTGCTCCTACATACACAAAGCTAAAAATGCCCAGGAGTCCATAGTGGGAACACAATAATGTCCTTCCTCTCTGCATCATTCTGAAATGGAGATCAATATTTTACATGAAGTACTCTTACACTAGTTCTAAATAATAATCACCCAGGAAAATTTGTACTTACAGGAAGGGATTGAAGTGGCTCACAGTTGTAGGGAGGAAGCCAAGTCCGGGTGACAATGTACCTTGTCCCGGCATGGTAGTGTGCACCGCCGTATAATTTTGTCTGTAAGCAAAAATATACTAGTATAAATCAACTGAATGAAATTATATTTAAGCAATTTATTCCATACTGATAGCATGCATATGAAAAAGGTCTAAGTAAAATATTAAAAGCCTCTAAAATAAACTGAAAACCTGAGACAAACCACAGAGATCAACAAACGATGTTTATTAAAAACAATGCTTATTACTATCTACTTGTCATGTTGGTGAAATTATTAAAAGAATTTGTTATAAAGATTATCGAAAATATGTAGTAAAAATCAACAAACTCACTGCGCATGAAATCGGATGCAACATACCTTGAAAAAGCAAAGCCGCTTTTAAACGGGGATCCATGTTTACAATTTGGTTTATAAAACAATGTTCCTTTTAATGTAATGGCAACTGTAATATCAGAAAACACAATACAAAGTGTAAGGATTACTGCGCCTACGGCTTCTAACTAAATACACGTAACTGTCAGATGGTTAATAAGACTTTGCAGCAAAACGAGCAAAAATACATTTTTTTTTTAAAGTAAACATTAAACGTTTTCATGGAAAGCCAGCTCTATATGACAAGTGCTAAAACAGCTCGTCAAGCAACATAACGTTAGACTCAAATATTGTGTGCACACGATATTATTTTTATATGTTTGTCGCGTCGCTTAACTTACTTCAGGTTCGAAGACTTAGTCCAGACTCTCTCTTGGTACAAACACAGTGTAGATGGCGTGTTTCCTGTGGAGCTCCATTTTACGGCGTAAAGATTAGCCCCACTTTACGTTCTTAAAGATCACGTGTTTCCTGTGGAGCTGACATATTTCCTGTGGAGTTCCACTCTACAGTCTTCTGCAGCTGGACCCTCTTGAAAACATCCGAGAATTTCCCCACTCAAAGTAAGTGTAAACAAAATGGCTGGAAAACGGCATCTGCGCCGAGGGTTCCCGAGTGGTTCCGAATCGACAATCGTCGATGTGGAATGCACGGGAAATTCAAATTTCGTCATTCTTGGGCGTTTTCCATGCGATTTTTACGAAATAAAAATAAAAAAAAAAAATTCGGGTCGGAGGCATTTCGGCGGGTCGGGAGGGGACGAGAACCAAATTTTTTTTTAAGTGGCCTAAAGGAAGGGGGAGAACTCAGTACTAACCGGAGCGTGCATCGCCTGGCACTTATCGGGACTCAGTGTTGGTCTCCTGCCTGGACTGAAAGGGGCTCCCCAGTCTGTGTGTGAAGGTGGGTGATGATGGCACGTCCGATTGTGAATAGCTTTGCAGCTGCTGATGCATTTTAATCATTAGAGGGACTTGTGAAGAAGGAGGTGCTGCCTATTAATGTTGCTTGCTTATGGCGTTATGAGTCCTGAGTGTGCATCGGTCAGAATGCATCAGTCCGTCGTTCCACCAGCCTTTATTAACAAGAGCAACTTGCTTTCGTGGGGATATACGTGTGGTTCTGCAACAACCAAATTGAACTCCCGGTAAACATCACACACCGCCAAATAACAGCAATTATCTCGTTCCGGAATGATAAATTAACAGCCTTTTATATTTAAACAATATTTAAATGAGTTAGCACAATAGCTCTGCAGCCGACTTAGCATGGGCTGACTGCACTAAGAACGCAATGTTATGCCATCCTTCATAAATAAGGTATTTAAACATACTTAAAATGCAGAACTTAAATCATAAACATAATAAAGGATTACAGTTAAGGGAGCAAACGTTAACCAAATACAAACGTACGGCTCTTGGACTGAACAAGTATGGAAGATTATAAGCACAAAAATTCAAATGGCAATTCATTTTGCAATTGTCAATTCAATATTCAATCAGAGCATGCATTTCTCATTTCAATATTTAATCTGTGCATGTAATTTGAAAATATATTTTGCAATCGGCAATTCAATGTGCAAAGTGCTTATGCAATCCTTAATTAATTTCATAATGTTTTGAATAAAAAATAGAATGACAATTCACTGAATTGCATTTCGTTTTGCCATGGGCTTTTTGCCTCTTTATTCAAATGGAAATTCATTTGGCAATTGTCAATTCAATATTCAATCAGAGCACGCATTTGTCATTTCAATATTTAATCTGTGCATGTAATTTGAAAATACATTCTGCAATCGGCATTTCAATGTGCAAAGTGCTTATGAAATCCTTAATTCATTTAAAAATATTTTGAATAACAAATAGAATAACAAATCACTGAATTGCATTTCGTATTACCATGGGCTTGTTGCCTCTTTATTCAAATGGCAATGGCGTCCCTGGGAATTGCATTGCATGTTCGGGAGAAAACTCAATTTGCAATTCCCAACTGTCAGACCGCTCATCAAGGTGGACCTTCATTAACGACGTCACTTCCTTGTGCCCTCAATGGCCACCACAGGTATCTCGATGGCATGTCTCCCCAATCTGCGTGTAACCAACTGCGTGACTTGATGCAACGCCTGAGCTACATTAGTTTGCACCCTTCTCGTATCAAGTCCAGTTAAGATTGTAAGTTCCTCTACCCTCTGTGACAACACAAACGACCTATCAAACGCATCTACTGCTGATACCCGATTAATTTCCATGTCATCTGCTAAGGCAGAAATATTTACTGCAAGCTCTTCTGCTGCCATTACTCATTCTAACTAAACGAACAAATCCGTTGAATGCTAACGAGGCCCTAAACAAGGAAGTGACGTCGTTAATGAAGGTCCACCTTTACTGCTAGTACAAATAAAGTATTAATTGTTAACAACTGTTAACTGTTAATGCTGCAGCAGCATGCTCTTTATAAACAGGCTTAAAAACACAGCCTGTACACAATTAGCAAAATGTGAAAGGGTCAGTCCGTGCCAAATCAACCAATGTCCAGAAAAGTTCCATGCGCATCATTCCTGATTTTGATGAAAACTTGGTATTTTGATCCTTAGGGAGAACACTGAAAATTCCCCAAGTTTTATTGAAAAATTCAGATGCAGTCCAAAGTGAACCAAAAACTGATTTTTGCAAGTCCATAGCTTTGAAGTGCTTCCCGTGAGCTTAATTTTAATGCCAGATTCTGAAAGAGCAGGGAAAAGTATACCAGGAGAGCAATTTTCAGCTCTCTAGCATGCTTAGAAGCGAACATATGGTCTCTTGAAAACCCTTACAAATTGCATGCGTGATTCGTGAGTGCAAAAAAGGGGCGTGGCACCCAAATTTGAAAGGGCCATAACTTTGGACTGCATCAGAATTTTTCAATAAAACTTGGGGAATTTTCAGTGTTCTCTATAAGGATCAAATTTTAAATACCAAGTTTTCATCAAAACCAGGAATGATGCCCATGGAGCCCCTGGTTGATTTGGCATGGACTGACCCGAAAGTACATTCATATGCTTAGTCTTGATCAACCTCTACAGAAGTTCTGTAATTTCCGTTTCATCATATTTTAACATTTACAGCATTTAGCTGACACATTTATTCAGACTGAACTGCACTGCCCAATTATAACGACAATTTAATGACATAATTTGGTAACTATATCGGATAAACCAATTCTACTGTCAGAACTCATCTTCTAGGTATTTTAATACTATTATTTAAATATCTGATTTAACATCTGATGTATCACCTTTTAATCAAAAGGCTGTACTCCACAGTACAGGTCTGTCAAGTAAGCATGTGAATTCACTGAATAAACTGAAGACATGCTGAACACAAAATAGATCAGAACGTGATCTAAAATGTACTTAACCTGGAACACTGAACAGGTTCCTGCACACTAACATAAACAGAAAATTGACCTCAAGAGTGACACATATTGGTGGCCACCAAATCATGTCCTTTTCTTAGCACATCATGAGTCGAGAAAGAACATTTCTTTTATACCTGGCTTCATCACCTAAGAGACAGTTACTCAAGGTGTTAAGCAATGCCATTGCAATAACAGTCAGTCAATGATTCACAGTAGTTGCCCATGGCTTAAAATGCGTAAATTAAAGCTGTACCAAGATGTAACTGACACAATTACAATAAAATCTTAAAATCCTAACATCCTCAGACTTTTGGGCTTTTATTCGGTTAAGTGTATTGTATGGTATTGATGTGCTCCTACATACACAAAGCTAAAAATGCCCAGGAGTCCATAGTGGGAACACAATAATGTCCTTCCTCTCTGCATCATTCTGAAATGGAGATCAATATTTTACATGAAGTACTCTTACACTAGTTCTAAATAATAATCACCCAGGAAAATTTGTACTTACAGGAAGGGATTGAAGTGGCTCACAGTTGTAGGGAGGAAGCCAAGTCCGGGTGACAATGTACCTTGTCCCGGCATGGTAGTGTGCACCGCCGTATAATTTTGTCTGTAAGCAAAAATATACTAGTATAAATCAACTGAATGAAATTATATTTAAGCAATTTATTCCATACTGATAGCATGCATATGAAAAAGGTCTAAGTAAAATATTAAAAGCCTCTAAAATAAACTGAAAACCTGAGACAAACCACAGAGATCAACAAACGATGTTTATTAAAAACAATGCTTATTACTATCTACTTGTCATGTTGGTGAAATTATTAAAAGAATTTGTTATAAAGATTATCGAAAATATGTAGTAAAAATCAACAAACTCACTGCGCATGAAATCGGATGCAACATACCTTGAAAAAGCAAAGCCGCTTTTAAACGGGGATCCATGTTTACAATTTGGTTTATAAAACAATGTTCCTTTTAATGTAATGGCAACTGTAATATCAGAAAACACAATACAAAGTGTAAGGATTACTGCGCCTACGGCTTCTAACTAAATACACGTAACTGTCAGATGGTTAATAAGACTTTGCAGCAAAACGAGCAAAAATACATTTTTTTTTTAAAGTAAACATTAAACGTTTTCATGGAAAGCCAGCTCTATATGACAAGTGCTAAAACAGCTCGTCAAGCAACATAACGTTAGACTCAAATATTGTGTGCACACGATATTATTTTTATATGTTTGTCGCGTCGCTTAACTTACTTCAGGTTCGAAGACTTAGTCCAGACTCTCTCTTGGTACAAACACAGTGTAGATGGCGTGTTTCCTGTGGAGCTCCATTTTACGGCGTAAAGATTAGCCCCACTTTACGTTCTTAAAGATCACGTGTTTCCTGTGGAGCTGACATATTTCCTGTGGAGTTCCACTCTACAGTCTTCTGCAGCTGGACCCTCTTGAAAACATCCGAGAATTTCCCCACTCAAAGTAAGTGTAAACAAAATGGCTGGAAAACGGCATCTGCGCCGAGGGTTCCCGAGTGGTTCCGAATCGACAATCGTCGATGTGGAATGCACGGGAAATTCAAATTTCGTCATTCTTGGGCGTTTTCCATGCGATTTTTACGAAATAAAAATAAAAAAAAAAAATTCGGGTCGGAGGCATTTCGGCGGGTCGGGAGGGGACGAGAACCAAATTTTTTTTTAAGTGGCCTAAAGGAAGGGGGAGAACTCAGTACTAACCGGAGCGTGCATCGCCTGGCACTTATCGGGACTCAGTGTTGGTCTCCTGCCTGGACTGAAAGGGGCTCCCCAGTCTGTGTGTGAAGGTGGGTGATGATGGCACGTCCGATTGTGAATAGCTTTGCAGCTGCTGATGCATTTTAATCATTAGAGGGACTTGTGAAGAAGGAGGTGCTGCCTATTAATGTTGCTTGCTTATGGCGTTATGAGTCCTGAGTGTGCATCGGTCAGAATGCATCAGTCCGTCGTTCCACCAGCCTTTATTAACAAGAGCAACTTGCTTTCGTGGGGATATACGTGTGGTTCTGCAACAACCAAATTGAACTCCCGGTAAACATCACACACCGCCAAATAACAGCAATTATCTCGTTCCGGAATGATAAATTAACAGCCTTTTATATTTAAACAATATTTAAATGAGTTAGCACAATAGCTCTGCAGCCGACTTAGCATGGGCTGACTGCACTAAGAACGCAATGTTATGCCATCCTTCATAAATAAGGTATTTAAACATACTTAAAATGCAGAACTTAAATCATAAACATAATAAAGGATTACAGTTAAGGGAGCAAACGTTAACCAAATACAAACGTACGGCTCTTGGACTGAACAAGTATGGAAGATTATAAGCACAAAAATTCAAATGGCAATTCATTTTGCAATTGTCAATTCAATATTCAATCAGAGCATGCATTTCTCATTTCAATATTTAATCTGTGCATGTAATTTGAAAATATATTTTGCAATCGGCAATTCAATGTGCAAAGTGCTTATGCAATCCTTAATTAATTTCATAATGTTTTGAATAAAAAATAGAATGACAATTCACTGAATTGCATTTCGTTTTGCCATGGGCTTTTTGCCTCTTTATTCAAATGGAAATTCATTTGGCAATTGTCAATTCAATATTCAATCAGAGCACGCATTTGTCATTTCAATATTTAATCTGTGCATGTAATTTGAAAATACATTCTGCAATCGGCATTTCAATGTGCAAAGTGCTTATGAAATCCTTAATTCATTTAAAAATATTTTGAATAACAAATAGAATAACAAATCACTGAATTGCATTTCGTATTACCATGGGCTTGTTGCCTCTTTATTCAAATGGCAATGGCGTCCCCGGGAATTGCATTGCATGTTCGGGAGAAAACTCAATTTGCAATTCCCAACTGTCAGACCGCTCATCAAGGTGGACCTTCATTAACGACGTCACTTCCTTGTGCCCTCAATGGCCACCACAGGTATCTCGATGGCATGTCTCCCCAATCTGCGTGTAACCAACTGCGTGACTTGATGCAACGCCTGAGCTACATTAGTTTGCACCCTTCTCGTATCAAGTCCAGTTAAGATTGTAAGTTCCTCTACCCTCTGTGACAACACAAACGACCTATCAAACGCATCTACTGCTGATACCCGATTAATTTCCATGTCATCTGCTAAGGCAGAAATATTTACTGCAAGCTCTTCTGCTGCCATTACTCATTCTAACTAAACGAACAAATCCGTTGAATGCTAACGAGGCCCTAAACAAGGAAGTGACGTCGTTAATGAAGGTCCACCTTTACTGCTAGTACAAATAAAGTATTAATTGTTAACAACTGTTAACTGTTAATGCTGCAGCAGCATGCTCTTTATAAACAGGCTTAAAAACACAGCCTGTACACAATTAGCAAAATGTGAAAGGGTCAGTCCGTGCCAAATCAACCAATGTCCAGAAAAGTTCCATGCGCATCATTCCTGATTTTGATGAAAACTTGGTATTTTGATCCTTATAGAGAACACTGAAAATTCCCCAAGTTTTATTGAAAAATTCAGATGCAGTCCAAAGTGAACCAAAAACTGATTTTTGCAAGTCCATAGCTTTGAAGTGCTTCCCGTGAGCTTAATTTTAATGCAAGATTCTGAAAGAGCAGGGAAAAGTATACCAGGAGAGCAATTTTCAGCTCTCTAGCATGCTTAGAAGCGAACATATGGTCTCTTGAAAACCCTTACAAATTGCATGCGTGATTCGTGAGTGCAAAAAAAGGGGCGTGGCACCCAAATTTGAAAGGGCCATAACTTTGGACTGCATCAGAATTTTTCAATAAAACTTGGGGAATTTTCAGTGTTCTCTATAAGGATCAAATTTTAAATACCAAGTTTTCATCAAAACCAGGAATGATGCCCATGGAGCCCCTGGTTGATTTGGCATGGACTGACCCGAAAGTACATTCATATGCTTAGTCTTGATCAACCTCTACAGAAGTTCTGTAATTTCTGTTTCATCATATTTTAACATTTACAGCATTTAGCTGACACATTTATTCAGACTGAACTGCACTGCCCAATTATAACGACAATTTAATGACATAATTTGGTAACTATATCGGATAAACCAATTCTACTGTCAGAACTCATCTTCTAGGTATTTTAATACTATTATTTAAATATCTGATTTAACATCTGATGTATCACCTTTTAATCAAAAGGCTGTACTCCACAGTACAGGTCTGTCAAGTAAGCATGTGAATTCACTGAATAAACTGAAGACATGCTGAACACAAAATAGATCAGAACGTGATCTAAAATGTACTTAACCTGGAACACTGAACAGGTTCCTGCACACTAACATAAACAGAAAATTGACCTCAAGAGTGACACATATTGGTGGCCACCAAATCATGTCCTTTTCTTAGCACATCATGAGTCGAGAAAGAACATTTCTTTTATACCTGGCTTCATCACCTAAGAGACAGTTACTCAAGGTGTTAAGCAATGCCATTGCAATAACAGTCAGTCAATGATTCACAGTAGTTGCCCATGGCTTAAAATGCGTAAATTAAAGCTGTACCAAGATGTAACTGACACAATTACAATAAAATCTTAAACTCCTAACATCCTCAGACTTTTGGGCTTTTATTCGGTTAAGTGTATTGTATGGTATTGATGTGCTCCTACATACACAAAGCTAAAAATGCCCAGGAGTCCATAGTGGGAACACAATAATGTCCTTCCTCTCTGCATCATTCTGAAATGGAGATCAATATTTTACATGAAGTACTCTTACACTAGTTCTAAATAATAATCACCCAGGAAAATTTGTACTTACAGGAAGGGATTGAAGTGGCTCACAGTTGTAGGGAGGAAGCCAAGTCCGGGTGACAATGTACCTTGTCCCGGCATGGTAGTGTGCACCGCCGTATAATTTTGTCTGTAAGCAAAAATATACTAGTATAAATCAACTGAATGAAATTATATTTAAGCAATTTATTCCATACTGATAGCATGCATATGAAAAAGGTCTAAGTAAAATATTAAAAGCCTCTAAAATAAACTGAAAACCTGAGACAAACCACAGAGATCAACAAACGATGTTTATTAAAAACAATGCTTATTACTATCTACTTGTCATGTTGGTGAAATTATTAAAAGAATTTGTTATAAAGATTATCGAAAATATGTAGTAAAAATCAACAAACTCACTGCGCATGAAATCGGATGCAACATACCTTGAAAAAGCAAAGCCACTTTTAAACGGGGATCCATGTTTACAATTTGGTTTATAAAACAATGTTCCTTTTAATGTAATGGCAACTGTAATATCAGAAAACACAATACAAAGTGTAAGGATTACTGCGCCTACGGCTTCTAACTAAATACACGTAACTGTCAGATGGTTAATAAGACTTTGCAGCAAAACGAGCAAAAATACATTTTTTTTTTAAAGTAAACATTAAACGTTTTCATGGAAAGCCAGCTCTATATGACAAGTGCTAAAACAGCTCGTCAAGCAACATAACGTTAGACTCAAATATTGTGTGCACACGATATTATTTTTATATGTTTGTCGCGTCGCTTAACTTACTTCAGGTTCGAAGACTTAGTCCAGACTCTCTCTTGGTACAAACACAGTGTAGATGGCGTGTTTCCTGTGGAGCTCCATTTTACGGCGTAAAGATTAGCCCCACTTTACGTTCTTAAAGATCACGTGTTTCCTGTGGAGCTGACATATTTCCTGTGGAGTTCCACTCTACAGTCTTCTGCAGCTGGACCCTCTTGAAAACATCCGAGAATTTCCCCACTCAAAGTAAGTGTAAACAAAATGGCTGGAAAACGGCATCTGCGCCGAGGGTTCCCGAGTGGTTCCGAATCGACAATCGTCGATGTGGAATGCACGGGAAATTCAAATTTCGTCATTCTTGGGCGTTTTCCATGCGATTTTTACGAAATAAAAATTAAAAAAAAATTCGGGTCGGAGGCATTTCGGCGGGTCGGGAGGGGACGAGAACCAATTTTTTTTTTAAGTGGCCTAAAGGAAGGGGGAGAACTCAGTACTAACCGGAGCGTGCATCGCCTGGCACTTATCGGGACTCAGTGTTGGTCTCCTGCCTGGACTGAAAGGGGCTCCCCAGTCTGTGTGTGAAGGTGGGTGATGATGGCACGTCCGATTGTGAATAGCTTTGCAGCTGCTGATGCATTTTAATCATTAGAGGGACTTGTGAAGAAGGAGGTGCCGCCTATTAATGTTGCTTGCTTATGGCGTTATGAGCCCTGAGTGTGCATCGGTCAGAATGCATCAGTCCGTCGTTCCACCAGCCTTTATTAACAAGAGCAACTTGCTTTCGTGGGGATATACGTGTGGTTCTGCAACAACCAAATTGAACTCCCGGTAAACATCACACACCGCCAAATAACAGCAATTATCTCGTTCCGGAATGATAAATTAACAGCCTTTTATATTTAAACAATATTTAAATGAGTTAGCACAATAGCTCTGCAGCCGACTTAGCATGGGCTGACTGCACTAAGAACGCAATGTTATGCCATCCTTCATAAATAAGGTATTTAAACATACTTAAAATGCAGAACTTAAATCATAAACATAATAAAGGATTACAGTTAAGGGAGCAAACGTTAACCAAATACAAACGTACGGCTCTTGGACTGAACAAGTATGGAAGATTATAAGCACAAAAATTCAAATGGCAATTCATTTTGCAATTGTCAATTCAATATTCAATCAGAGCATGCATTTCTCATTTCAATATTTAATCTGTGCATGTAATTTGAAAATATATTTTGCAATCGGCAATTCAATGTGCAAAGTGCTTATGCAATCCTTAATTAATTTCATAATGTTTTGAATAAAAAATAGAATGACAATTCACTGAATTGCATTTCGTTTTGCCATGGGCTTTTTGCCTCTTTATTCAAATGGAAATTCATTTGGCAATTGTCAATTCAATATTCAATCAGAGCACGCATTTGTCATTTCAATATTTAATCTGTGCATGTAATTTGAAAATACATTCTGCAATCGGCATTTCAATGTGCAAAGTGCTTATGAAATCCTTAATTCATTTAAAAATATTTTGAATAACAAATAGAATAACAAATCACTGAATTGCATTTCGTATTACCATGGGCTTGTTGCCTCTTTATTCAAATGGCAATGGCGTCCCCGGGAATTGCATTGCATGTTCGGGAGAAAACTCAATTTGCAATTCCCAACTGTCAGACCGCTCATCAAGGTGGACCTTCATTAACGACGTCACTTCCTTGTGCCCTCAATGGCCACCACAGGTATCTCGATGGCATGTCTCCCCAATCTGCGTGTAACCAACTGCGTGACTTGATGCAACGCCTGAGCTACATTAGTTTGCACCCTTCTCGTATCAAGTCCAGTTAAGATTGTAAGTTCCTCTACCCTCTGTGACAACACAAACGACCTATCAAACGCATCTACTGCTGATACCCGATTAATTTCCATGTCATCTGCTAAGGCAGAAATATTTACTGCAAGCTCTTCTGCTGCCATTACTCATTCTAACTAAACGAACAAATCCGTTGAATGCTAACGAGGCCCTAAACAAGGAAGTGACGTCGTTAATGAAGGTCCACCTTTACTGCTAGTACAAATAAAGTATTAATTGTTAACAACTGTTAACTGTTAATGCTGCAGCAGCATGCTCTTTATAAACAGGCTTAAAAACACAGCCTGTACACAATTAGCAAAATGTGAAAGGGTCAGTCCGTGCCAAATCAACCAATGTCCAGAAAAGTTCCATGCGCATCATTCCTGATTTTGATGAAAACTTGGTATTTTGATCCTTATAGAGAACACTGAAAATTCCCCAAGTTTTATTGAAAAATTCAGATGCAGTCCAAAGTGAACCAAAAACTGATTTTTGCAAGTCCATAGCTTTGAAGTGCTTCCCGTGAGCTTAATTTTAATGCCAGATTCTGAAAGAGCAGGGAAAAGTATACCAGGAGAGCAATTTTCAGCTCTCTAGCATGCTTAGAAGCGAACATATGGTCTCTTGAAAACCCTTACAAATTGCATGCGTGATTCGTGAGTGCAAAAAAAGGGGCGTGGCACCCAAATTTGAAAGGGCCATAACTTTGGACTGCATCAGAATTTTTCAATAAAACTTGGGGAATTTTCAGTGTTCTCTATAAGGATCAAATTTTAAATACCAAGTTTTCATCAAAACCAGGAATGATGCCCATGGAGCCCCTGGTTGATTTGGCATGGACTGACCCGAAAGTACATTCATATGCTTAGTCTTGATCAACCTCTACAGAAGTTCTGTAATTTCTGTTTCATCATATTTTAACATTTACAGCATTTAGCTGACACATTTATTCAGACTGAACTGCACTGCCCAATTATAACGACAATTTAATGACATAATTTGGTAACTATATCGGATAAACCAATTCTACTGTCAGAACTCATCTTCTAGGTATTTTAATACTATTATTTAAATATCTGATTTAACATCTGATGTATCACCTTTTAATCAAAAGGCTGTACTCCACAGTACAGGTCTGTCAAGTAAGCATGTGAATTCACTGAATAAACTGAAGACATGCTGAACACAAAATAGATCAGAACGTGATCTAAAATGTACTTAACCTGGAACACTGAACAGGTTCCTGCACACTAACATAAACAGAAAATTGACCTCAAGAGTGACACATATTGGTGGCCACCAAATCATGTCCTTTTCTTAGCACATCATGAGTCGAGAAAGAACATTTCTTTTATACCTGGCTTCATCACCTAAGAGACAGTTACTCAAGGTGTTAAGCAATGCCATTGCAATAACAGTCAGTCAATGATTCACAGTAGTTGCCCATGGCTTAAAATGCGTAAATTAAAGCTGTACCAAGATGTAACTGACACAATTACAATAAAATCTTAAACTCCTAACATCCTCAGACTTTTGGGCTTTTATTCGGTTAAGTGTATTGTATGGTATTGATGTGCTCCTACATACACAAAGCTAAAAATGCCCAGGAGTCCATAGTGGGAACACAATAATGTCCTTCCTCTCTGCATCATTCTGAAATGGAGATCAATATTTTACATGAAGTACTCTTACACTAGTTCTAAATAATAATCACCCAGGAAAATTTGTACTTACAGGAAGGGATTGAAGTGGCTCACAGTTGTAGGGAGGA
This sequence comes from Brienomyrus brachyistius, assembly GCF_023856365.1. Classification (NCBI taxonomy): domain Eukaryota; kingdom Metazoa; phylum Chordata; class Actinopteri; order Osteoglossiformes; family Mormyridae; genus Brienomyrus; species Brienomyrus brachyistius. The sequence goes on from NW_026042331.1 coordinate 1,575,570, forward strand.
AGCCAAGTCCGGGTGACAATGTACCTTGTCCCGGCATGGTAGTGTGCACCGCCGTATAATTTTGTCTGTAAGCAAAAATATACTAGTATAAATCAACTGAATGAAATTATATTTAAGCAATTTATTCCATACTGATAGCATGCATATGAAAAAGGTCTAAGTAAAATATTAAAAGCCTCTAAAATAAACTGAAAACCTGAGACAAACCACAGAGATCAACAAACGATGTTTATTAAAAACAATGCTTATTACTATCTACTTGTCATGTTGGTGAAATTATTAAAAGAATTTGTTATAAAGATTATCGAAAATATGTAGTAAAAATCAACAAACTCACTGCGCATGAAATCGGATGCAACATACCTTGAAAAAGCAAAGCCACTTTTAAACGGGGATCCATGTTTACAATTTGGTTTATAAAACAATGTTCCTTTTAATGTAATGGCAACTGTAATATCAGAAAACACAATACAAAGTGTAAGGATTACTGCGCCTACGGCTTCTAACTAAATACACGTAACTGTCAGATGGTTAATAAGACTTTGCAGCAAAACGAGCAAAAATACATTTTTTTTTTAAAGTAAACATTAAACGTTTTCATGGAAAGCCAGCTCTATATGACAAGTGCTAAAACAGCTCGTCAAGCAACATAACGTTAGACTCAAATATTGTGTGCACACGATATTATTTTTATATGTTTGTCGCGTCGCTTAACTTACTTCAGGTTCGAAGACTTAGTCCAGACTCTCTCTTGGTACAAACACAGTGTAGATGGCGTGTTTCCTGTGGAGCTCCATTTTACGGCGTAAAGATTAGCCCCACTTTACGTTCTTAAAGATCACGTGTTTCCTGTGGAGCTGACATATTTCCTGTGGAGTTCCACTCTACAGTCTTCTGCAGCTGGACCCTCTTGAAAACATCCGAGAATTTCCCCACTCAAAGTAAGTGTAAACAAAATGGCTGGAAAACGGCATCTGCGCCGAGGGTTCCCGAGTGGTTCCGAATCGACAATCGTCGATGTGGAATGCACGGGAAATTCAAATTTCGTCATTCTTGGGCGTTTTCCATGCGATTTTTACGAAATAAAAATTAAAAAAAAATTCGGGTCGGAGGCATTTCGGCGGGTCGGGAGGGGACGAGAACCAATTTTTTTTTTAAGTGGCCTAAAGGAAGGGGGAGAACTCAGTACTAACCGGAGCGTGCATCGCCTGGCACTTATCGGGACTCAGTGTTGGTCTCCTGCCTGGACTGAAAGGGGCTCCCCAGTCTGTGTGTGAAGGTGGGTGATGATGGCACGTCCGATTGTGAATAGCTTTGCAGCTGCTGATGCATTTTAATCATTAGAGGGACTTGTGAAGAAGGAGGTGCCGCCTATTAATGTTGCTTGCTTATGGCGTTATGAGCCCTGAGTGTGCATCGGTCAGAATGCATCAGTCCGTCGTTCCACCAGCCTTTATTAACAAGAGCAACTTGCTTTCGTGGGGATATACGTGTGGTTCTGCAACAACCAAATTGAACTCCCGGTAAACATCACACACCGCCAAATAACAGCAATTATCTCGTTCCGGAATGATAAATTAACAGCCTTTTATATTTAAACAATATTTAAATGAGTTAGCACAATAGCTCTGCAGCCGACTTAGCATGGGCTGATTGCACTAAGAACGCAATGTTATGCCATCCTTCATAAATAAGGTATTTAAACATACTTAAAATGCAGAACTTAAATCATAAACATAATAAAGGATTACAGTTAAGGGAGCAAACGTTAACCAAATACAAACGTACGGCTCTTGGACTGAACAAGTATGGAAGATTATAAGCACAAAAATTCAAATGGCAATTCATTTTGCAATTGTCCATCCATCCATCCATCCATCATCTCCCGCTTGATCCGGGGTCGGGTCGCGGGGGCAGCAGCCTCAGCAGGGAGACCCAGACTTCCCTCTCCCCGGCCACTTCGTCTAGCTCCTCTGGGGGGACCCCGAGGCGTTCCCAGGCCAGCCGAGAGACATAGTCTCTCCAGCGTGTCCTGGGTCTTCCCCGGGGCCTCCTCCCAGTGGGACATGCCCGGAATACCTCCCCAGGGAGGCGTCCCGGAGGCATCCTGATCAGATGCCCGAGCCACCTCATCTGGCTCCTCTCGATGCGGAGGAGCAGCGGCTCTACTCTGAGTCCCTCCCGAATGACTGAGCTCCTCACCCTATCTCTAAGGGAGAGCCCAGCCACCCTGCGGAGGAAACTCATTTCGGCCGCTTGTACCCGCGATCTCGTTCTTTCGGTCACTACCCAAAGCTCATGACCATAGGTGAGGGTAGGAACGTAGATCGACTGGTAAATCGAGAGCTTCGCCTTTTGGCTCAGCTCTCTCTTCACCATGACAGACCGATGCAGCGCCCGCATGACTGCCGACGCCGCACCGATCCGCCTGTCGATCTCCCGCTCCATCGTTCCCCCACTCGTGAACAAGATCCCGAGATACTTAAACTCCTCCACTTGGGGGAGGACCCCATCCCCAACCCGGAGAGAGCACTCTACCCTTTTCCGGCTGAGAACCATGGTCTCGGATTTGGAGGTGCTGATTCTCATCCCAGCCGCTTCGCACTCGGCTGCGAACTGCTCCAGCGAGAGCTGAAGGTCATGGCTCGATGAGGCCAACAGAACCACATCATCTGCAAAAAGCAGAGACCTAATCCTGAGGTCACCGAACCGGACGCCCTCAACGCCCTGGCTGCGCCTAGAAATTCTGTCCATAAAAACTATGAACAGAATCGGTGACAAAGGGCAGCCCTGACGGAGTCCAACCCTCACCGGGAACGAGTCCGACTTATTGCCGCCCATGCGGACCAAACTCTGGCACCGGTCATACAGGGACCGAACCGCCCTTAAAAGGGAGCCCGGTACCCCATACTCCCGGAGCACTCCCCACAGGACCCCACGAGGGACACGGTCGAATGCCTTTTCCAAGTCCACAAAACACATGTAGACTGGTCGGGCAAACTCCCATGAACCCTCCAGAACCCTGCTGAGAGTATAGAGCTGGTCCACTGGTCCACTGTTCCACGGCCAGGGCGAAAACCACACTGCTCCTCCTGAATCCGAGGTTCGACAATCCGGCGGACCCTCCTTTCCAGGACCCCCGAATAGACCTTACCAGGGAGGCTGAGGAGTGTGATCCCCCTGTAGTTGGAGCACACCCTCCGGTCCCCCTTCTTAAAGAGGGGGACCACCACCCCGGTCTGCCAGTCCAGAGGTACTGCCCCCGATGTCCACGCGATGCTGCAGATGCGTGTCAACCAGGACAGCCCCGCAGCATCCAGAGCCTTGAGGAACTCTGGGCGAATCTCGTCCACCCCCGGGGCCCGGCCACCGAGGAGCTTTTTCACCACCTCAGCGACCTCCACCCCCGAGATAGGCGAGTCCACCCCCAAGTCCCCACACTCTGCTTCCATATTGGAAGGCGTGTCGGTGGGATTGAGGAGGTCTTCGAAGTACTCCCTCCACCGACCCAAAACGTCCCGAGCTGAGGTCAGCAGCGCACCATCCCCACCATAAATAGTGTTGATGCTGCACCGCTTTCCCGCCCGGAGCCGCCGGATGGTGGACCAGAATCTCCTCGAAGCCGTCCGGAAGTCGTTCTCCATGGCCTCACCAAACTCCTCCCACACCCGAGTTTTTGCCTCAGCGACCGCCAAAGCCGCATTCCGCTTGGCCTGCCGGTAGCCGTCAGCTGCGTCTGGAGTCCCACAGGCCAGAAAGGCCCGATAAGACTCCTTCTTCAGCTTGACGGCATCCCTTACCACCGGTGTCCACCAGCGGGTTCGGGGATTACCGCCGCGACAGGCACCGACCACCTTGCGGCCGCAGCTCCGGTCAGCCGCCTCCACAATGGAGGCACGGAACATGGCCCATTCGGACTCAATGTCCCCCGCCTCCCCCGGGATATGGGAGAAGTTCTGCTGGAGGTAGGAGTTGAAACTCTCCCTGACAGGGGATTCCGCCAGACGTTCCCAGCAGACCCTCACTATACGCTTGGGCCTGCCAGGCCTGGCCGGCTTCCTCCCCCACCAGCGGAGCCAACCCACCACCAGGTAGTGATCGGTTGACAGCTCCGCCCCTCTCTTCACCCGAGTGTCCAAAACATGCGGCCGCAAGTCCGACGACACGACTACAAAGTCGATCATCGAACTGCGGCCTAGGGTGTCCTGGTGCCAAGTGCACATATGGACACCCTTATGCTTGAACATGGTGTTCATTATGGACAGTCCGTGACGAGCACAGAAGTCCAATAACAAAACACCGCTCGGGTTCAGATCGGGGGGGCCGTTCCTCCCAATCACGCCCCTCCAGGTCTCACTGTCGCTGCCCACGTGAGCATTGAAGTCCCCCAGCAGAACAAGGGAGTCCCCAGGAGGAGCGCTCTCAAACACCCCTTCCAAGGACTCCAAAAAGGGTGGGTATTCCGAACTGCTGTTTGGCGCATAAGCGCAAACAACAGTCAGGACCCGTCCCCCCACCCGAAGGCGGAGGGAGGCTACCCTCTCGTCCACTGCGGTAAACCCCAATGTACAGGCGCCCAGCCTGGGGGCAATAAGTATGCCCACGCCCGCTCGGCGCCTCTCCCCGTGGGCAACTCCAGAGTGGAAAAGGGTCCAACCCCCCTCAAGGAGACTGGTTCCAGAGCCCAAGCCGTGCGTCGAGGTGAGTCCGACTATATCTAGCCGGAACTTCACAACCTCGCGCACCAGCTCAGGCTCTTTCCCCATCAGAGAGGTGACATTCCATGTCCCTAGAGCTAGCTTCTGCAGCCGAGGATCGGACCGCCAAGGTCCCCGCCTTTGGCCGCCGCCCAGATCACTTCGCACCCGACCCCTTTGGCCCCTCCCATGGGTGGTGAGCCCATTGGAGGGGGGACCCACGTGCCTTGTTCGGGCTGCGCCCGACCAGGCCCCATGGGTGTAGGCCTGGCCGCCAGGCGCTCGCCATCGAGCCCCACCCCCAGGCCTGGCTCCAGGGGGGGGCCCCGGTGACCCGCGTCCGGGCAAGGGAAACCGTGAATCCAGGATTTTTCTCATCATAAAGGGTTTTTGAGCCGTTTTTGAGCCGTGCTTCGTCTGGTTCCTCACCCATTTTGCAATTGTCAATTCAATATTCAATCAGAGCATGCATTTCTCATTTCAATATTTAATCTGTGCATGTAATTTGAAAATATATTTTGCAATCGGCAATTCAATGTGCAAAGTGCTTATGCAATCCTTAATTAATTTCATAATGTTTTGAATAAAAAATAGAATGACAATTCACTGAATTGCATTTCGTTTTGCCATGGGCTTTTTGCCTCTTTATTCAAATGGAAATTCATTTGGCAATTGTCAATTCAATATTCAATCAGAGCACGCATTTGTCATTTCAATATTTAATCTGTGCATGTAATTTGAAAATACATTCTGCAATCGGCATTTCAATGTGCAAAGTGCTTATGAAATCCTTAATTCATTTAAAAATATTTTGAATAACAAATAGAATAACAAATCACTGAATTGCATTTCGTATTACCATGGGCTTGTTGCCTCTTTATTCAAATGGCAATGGCGTCCCCGGGAATTGCATTGCATGTTCGGGAGAAAACTCAATTTGCAATTCCCAACTGTCAGACCGCTCATCAAGGTGGACCTTCATTAACGACGTCACTTCCTTGTGCCCTCAATGGCCACCACAGGTATCTCGATGGCATGTCTCCCCAATCTGCGTGTAACCAACTGCGTGACTTGATGCAACGCCTGAGCTACATTAGTTTGCACCCTTCTCGTATCAAGTCCAGTTAAGATTGTAAGTTCCTCTACCCTCTGTGACAACACAAACGACCTATCAAACGCATCTACTGCTGATACCCGATTAATTTCCATGTCATCTGCTAAGGCAGAAATATTTACTGCAAGCTCTTCTGCTGCCATTACTCATTCTAACTAAACGAACAAATCCGTTGAATGCTAACGAGGCCCTAAACAAGGAAGTGACGTCGTTAATGAAGGTCCACCTTTACTGCTAGTACAAATAAAGTATTAATTGTTAACAACTGTTAACTGTTAATGCTGCAGCAGCATGCTCTTTATAAACAGGCTTAAAAACACAGCCTGTACACAATTAGCAAAATGTGAAAGGGTCAGTCCGTGCCAAATCAACCAATGTCCAGAAAAGTTCCATGCGCATCATTCCTGATTTTGATGAAAACTTGGTATTTTGATCCTTAGGGAGAACACTGAAAATTCCCCAAGTTTTATTGAAAAATTCAGATGCAGTCCAAAGTGAACCAAAAACTGATTTTTGCAAGTCCATAGCTTTGAAGTGCTTCCCGTGAGCTTAATTTTAATGCCAGATTCTGAAAGAGCAGGGAAAAGTATACCAGGAGAGCAATTTTCAGCTCTCTAGCATGCTTAGAAGCGAACATATGGTCTCTTGAAAACCCTTACAAATTGCATGCGTGATTCGTGAGTGCAAAAAAGGGGCGTGGCACCCAAATTTGAAAGGGCCATAACTTTGGACTGCATCAGAATTTTTCAATAAAACTTGGGGAATTTTCAGTGTTCTCTATAAGGATCAAATTTTAAATACCAAGTTTTCATCAAAACCAGGAATGATGCCCATGGAGCCCCTGGTTGATTTGGCATGGACTGACCCGAAAGTACATTCATATGCTTAGTCTTGATCAACCTCTACAGAAGTTCTGTAATTTCCGTTTCATCATATTTTAACATTTACAGCATTTAGCTGACACATTTATTCAGACTGAACTGCACTGCCCAATTATAACGACAATTTAATGACATAATTTGGTAACTATATCGGATAAACCAATTCTACTGTCAGAACTCATCTTCTAGGTATTTTAATACTATTATTTAAATATCTGATTTAACATCTGATGTATCACCTTTTAATCAAAAGGCTGTACTCCACAGTACAGGTCTGTCAAGTAAGCACGTGAATTCACTGAATAAACTGAAGACATGCTGAACACAAAATAGATCAGAACGTGATCTAAAATGTACTTAACCTGGAACACTGAACAGGTTCCTGCACACTAACATAAACAGAAAATTGACCTCAAGAGTGACACATATTGGTGGCCACCAAATCATGTCCTTTTCTTAGCACATCATGAGTCGAGAAAGAACATTTCTTTTATACCTGGCTTCATCACCTAAGAGACAGTTACTCAAGGTGTTAAGCAATGCCATTGCAATAACAGTCAGTCAATGATTCACAGTAGTTGCCCATGGCTTAAAATGCGTAAATTAAAGCTGTACCAAGATGTAACTGACACAATTACAATAAAATCTTAAAATCCTAACATCCTCAGACTTTTGGGCTTTTATTCGGTTAAGTGTATTGTATGGTATTGATGTGCTCCTACATACACAAAGCTAAAAATGCCCAGGAGTCCATAGTGGGAACACAATAATGTCCTTCCTCTCTGCATCATTCTGAAATGGAGATCAATATTTTACATGAAGTACTCTTACACTAGTTCTAAATAATAATCACCCAGGAAAATTTGTACTTACAGGAAGGGATTGAAGTGGCTCACAGTTGTAGGGAGGAAGCCAAGTCCGGGTGACAATGTACCTTGTCCCGGCATGGTAGTGTGCACCGCCGTATAATTTTGTCTGTAAGCAAAAATATACTAGTATAAATCAACTGAATGAAATTATATTTAAGCAATTTATTCCATACTGATAGCATGCATATGAAAAAGGTCTAAGTAAAATATTAAAAGCCTCTAAAATAAACTGAAAACCTGAGACAAACCACAGAGATCAACAAACGATGTTTATTAAAAACAATGCTTATTACTATCTACTTGTCATGTTGGTGAAATTATTAAAAGAATTTGTTATAAAGATTATCGAAAATATGTAGTAAAAATCAACAAACTCACTGCGCATGAAATCGGATGCAACATACCTTGAAAAAGCAAAGCCGCTTTTAAACGGGGATCCATGTTTACAATTTGGTTTATAAAACAATGTTCCTTTTAATGTAATGGCAACTGTAATATCAGAAAACACAATACAAAGTGTAAGGATTACTGCGCCTACGGCTTCTAACTAAATACACGTAACTGTCAGATGGTTAATAAGACTTTGCAGCAAAACGAGCAAAAATAAATTTTTTTTTAAAGTAAACATTAAACGTTTTCATGGAAAGCCAGCTCTATATGACAAGTGCTAAAACAGCTCGTCAAGCAACATAACGTTAGACTCAAATATTGTGTGCACACGATATTATTTTTATATGTTTGTCGCGTCGCTTAACTTACTTCAGGTTCGAAGACTTAGTCCAGACTCTCTCTTGGTACAAACACAGTGTAGATGGCGTGTTTCCTGTGGAGCTCCATTTTACGGCGTAAAGATTAGCCCCACTTTACGTTCTTAAAGATCACGTGTTTCCTGTGGAGCTGACATATTTCCTGTGGAGTTCCACTCTACAGTCTTCTGCAGCTGGACCCTCTTGAAAACATCCGAGAATTTCCCCACTCAAAGTAAGTGTAAACAAAATGGCTGGAAAACGGCATCTGCGCCGAGGGTTCCCGAGTGGTTCCGAATCGACAATCGTCGATGTGGAATGCACGGGAAATTCAAATTTCGTCATTCTTGGGCGTTTTCCATGCGATTTTTACGAAATAAAAATTAAAAAAAAATTCAGGTCGGAGGCATTTCGGCGGGTCGGGAGGGGACGAGAACCAATTTTTTTTTTAAGTGGCCTAAAGGAAGGGGGAGAACTCAGTACTAACCGGAGCGTGCATCGCCTGGCACTTATCGGGACTCAGTGTTGGTCTCCTGCCTGGACTGAAAGGGGCTCCCCAGTCTGTGTGTGAAGGTGGGTGATGATGGCACGTCCGATTGTGAATAGCTTTGCAGCTGCTGATGCATTTTAATCATTAGAGGGACTTGTGAAGAAGGAGGTGCCGCCTATTAATGTTGCTTGCTTATGGCGTTATGAGCCCTGAGTGTGCATCGGTCAGAATGCATCAGTCCGTCGTTCCACCAGCCTTTATTAACAAGAGCAACTTGCTTTCGTGGGGATATACGTGTGGTTCTGCAACAACCAAATTGAACTCCCGGTAAACATCACACACCGCCAAATAACAGCAATTATCTCGTTCCGGAATGATAAATTAACAGCCTTTTATATTTAAACAATATTTAAATGAGTTAGCACAATAGCTCTGCAGCCGACTTAGCATGGGCTGACTGCACTAAGAACGCAATGTTATGCCATCCTTCATAAATAAGGTATTTAAACATACTTAAAATGCAGAACTTAAATCATAAACATAATAAAGGATTACAGTTAAGGGAGCAAACGTTAACCAAATACAAACGTACGGCTCTTGGACTGAACAAGTATGGAAGATTATAAGCACAAAAATTCAAATGGCAATTCATTTTGCAATTGTCAATTCAATATTCAATCAGAGCATGCATTTCTCATTTCAATATTTAATCTGTGCATGTAATTTGAAAATATATTTTGCAATCGGCAATTCAATGTGCAAAGTGCTTATGCAATCCTTAATTAATTTCATAATGTTTTGAATAAAAAATAGAATGACAATTCACTGAATTGCATTTCGTTTTGCCATGGGCTTTTTGCCTCTTTATTCAAATGGAAATTCATTTGGCAATTGTCAAGTCAATATTCAATCAGAGCACGCATTTGTCATTTCAATATTTAATCTGTGCATGTAATTTGAAAATACATTCTGCAATCGGCATTTCAATGTGCAAAGTGCTTATGAAATCCTTAATTCATTTAAAAATATTTTGAATAACAAATAGAATAACAAATCACTGAATTGCATTTCGTATTACCATGGGCTTGTTGCCTCTTTATTCAAATGGCAATGGCGTCCCCGGGAATTGCATTGCATGTTCGGGAGAAAACTCAATTTGCAATTCCCAACTGTCAGACCGCTCATCAAGGTGGACCTTCATTAACGACGTCACTTCCTTGTGCCCTCAATGGCCACCACAGGTATCTCGATGGCATGTCTCCCCAATCTGCGTGTAACCAACTGCGTGACTTGATGCAACGCCTGAGCTACATTAGTTTGCACCCTTCTCGTATCAAGTCCAGTTAAGATTGTAAGTTCCTCTACCCTCTGTGACAACACAAACGACCTATCAAACGCATCTACTGCTGATACCCGATTAATTTCCATGTCATCTGCTAAGGCAGAAATATTTACTGCAAGCTCTTCTGCTGCCATTACTCATTCTAACTAAACGAACAAATCCGTTGAATGCTAACGAGGCCCTAAACAAGGAAGCGACGTCGTTAATGAAGGTCCACCTTTACTGCTAGTACAAATAAAGTATTAATTGTTAACAACTGTTAACTGTTAATGCTGCAGCAGCATGCTCTTTATAAACAGGCTTAAAAACACAGCCTGTACACAATTAGCAAAATGTGAAAGGGTCAGTCCGTGCCAAATCAACCAATGTCCAGAAAAGTTCCATGCGCATCATTCCTGATTTTGATGAAAACTTGGTATTTTGATCCTTATAGAGAACACTGAAAATTCCCCAAGTTTTATTGAAAAATTCAGATGCAGTCCAAAGTGAACCAAAAACTGATTTTTGCAAGTCCATAGCTTTGAAGTGCTTCCCGTGAGCTTAATTTTAATGCCAGATTCTGAAAGAGCAGGGAAAAGTATACCAGGAGAGCAATTTTCAGCTCTCTAGCATGCTTAGAAGCGAACATATGGTCTCTTGAAAACCCTTACAAATTGCATGCGTGATTCGTGAGTGCAAAAAAGGGGCGTGGCACCCAAATTTGAAAGGGCCATAACTTTGGACTGCATCAGAATTTTTCAATAAAACTTGGGGAATTTTCAGTGTTCTCTATAAGGATCAAATTTTAAATACCAAGTTTTCATCAAAACCAGGAATGATGCCCATGGAGCCCCTGGTTGATTTGGCATGGACTGACCCGAAAGTACATTCATATGCTTAGTCTTGATCAACCTCTACAGAAGTTCTGTAATTTCTGTTTCATCATATTTTAACATTTACAGCATTTAGCTGACACATTTATTCAGACTGAACTGCACTGCCCAATTATAACGACAATTTAATGACAATTTGGTAACTATATCGGATAAACCAATTCTACTGTCAGAACTCATCTTCTAGGTATTTTAATACTATTATTTAAATATCTGATTTAACATCTGATGTATCACCTTTTAATCAAAAGGCTGTACTCCACAGTACAGGTCTGTCAAGTAAGCATGTGAATTCACTGAATAAACTGAAGACATGCTGAACACAAAATAGATCAGAACGTGATCTAAAATGTACTTAACCTGGAACACTGAACAGGTTCCTGCACACTAACATAAACAGAAAATTGACCTCAAGAGTGACACATATTGGTGGCCACCAAATCATGTCCTTTTCTTAGCACATCATGAGTCGAGAAAGAACATTTCTTTTATACCTGGCTTCATCACCTAAGAGACAGTTACTCAAGGTGTTAAGCAATGCCATTGCAATAACAGTCAGTCAATGATTCACAGTAGTTGCCCATGGCTTAAAATGCGTAAATTAAAGCTGTACCAAGATGTAACTGACACAATTACAATAAAATCTTAAACTCCTAACATCCTCAGACTTTTGGGCTTTTATTCGGTTAAGTGTATTGTATGGTATTGATGTGCTCCTACATACACAAAGCTAAAAATGCCCAGGAGTCCATAGTGGGAACACAATAATGTCCTTCCTCTCTGCATCATTCTGAAATGGAGATCAATATTTTACATGAAGTACTCTTACACTAGTTCTAAATAATAATCACCCAGGAAAATTTGTACTTACAGGAAGGGATTGAAGTGGCTCACAGTTGTAGGGAGGAAGCCAAGTCCGGGTGACAATGTACCTTGTCCCGGCATGGTAGTGTGCACCGCCGTATAATTTTGTCTGTAAGCAAAAATATACTAGTATAAATCAACTGAATGAAATTATATTTAAGCAATTTATTCCATACTGATAGCATGCATATGAAAAAGGTCTAAGTAAAATATTAAAAGCCTCTAAAATAAACTGAAAACCTGAGACAAACCACAGAGATCAACAAACGATGTTTATTAAAAACAATGCTTATTACTATCTACTTGTCATGTTGGTGAAATTATTAAAAGAATTTGTTATAAAGATTATCGAAAATATGTAGTAAAAATCAACAAACTCACTGCGCATGAAATCGGATGCAACATACCTTGAAAAAGCAAAGCCGCTTTTAAACGGGGATCCATGTTTACAATTTGGTTTATAAAACAATGTTCCTTTTAATGTAATGGCAACTGTAATATCAGAAAACACAATACAAAGTGTAAGGATTACTGCGCCTACGGCTTCTAACTAAATACACGTAACTGTCAGATGGTTAATAAGACTTTGCAGCAAAACGAGCAAAAATACATTTTTTTTTTAAAGTAAACATTAAACGTTTTCATGGAAAGCCAGCTCTATATGACAAGTGCTAAAACAGCTCGTCAAGCAACATAACGTTAGACTCAAATATTGTGTGCACACGATATTATTTTTATATGTTTGTCGCGTCGCTTAACTTACTTCAGGTTCGAAGACTTAGTCCAGACTCTCTCTTGGTACAAACACAGTGTAGATGGCGTGTTTCCTGTGGAGCTCCATTTTACGGCGTAAAGATTAGCCCCACTTTACGTTCTTAAAGATCACGTGTTTCCTGTGGAGCTGACATATTTCCTGTGGAGTTCCACTCTACAGTCTTCTGCAGCTGGACCCTCTTGAAAACATCCGAGAATTTCCCCACTCAAAGTAAGTGTAAACAAAATGGCTGGAAAACGGCATCTGCGCCGAGGGTTCCCGAGTGGTTCCGAATCGACAATCGTCGATGTGGAATGCACGGGAAATTCAAATTTCGTCATTCTTGGGCGTTTTCCATGCGATTTTTACGAAATAAAAATAAAAAAAAAAATTCGGGTCGGAGGCATTTCGGCGGGTCGGGAGGGGACGAGAACCAAATTTTTTTTTAAGTGGCCTAAAGGAAGGGGGAGAACTCAGTACTAACCGGAGCGTGCATCGCCTGGCACTTATCGGGACTCAGTGTTGGTCTCCTGCCTGGACTGAAAGGGGCTCCCCAGTCTGTGTGTGAAGGTGGGTGATGATGGCACGTCCGATTGTGAATAGCTTTGCAGCTGCTGATGCATTTTAATCATTAGAGGGACTTGTGAAGAAGGAGGTGCTGCCTATTAATGTTGCTTGCTTATGGCGTTATGAGTCCTGAGTGTGCATCGGTCAGAATGCATCAGTCCGTCGTTCCACCAGCCTTTATTAACAAGAGCAACTTGCTTTCGTGGGGATATACGTGTGGTTCTGCAACAACCAAATTGAACTCCCGGTAAACATCACACACCGCCAAATAACAGCAATTATCTCGTTCCGGAATGATAAATTAACAGCCTTTTATATTTAAACAATATTTAAATGAGTTAGCACAATAGCTCTGCAGCCGACTTAGCATGGGCTGACTGCACTAAGAACGCAATGTTATGCCATCCTTCATAAATAAGGTATTTAAACATACTTAAAATGCAGAACTTAAATCATAAACATAATAAAGGATTACAGTTAAGGGAGCAAACGTTAACCAAATACAAACGTACGGCTCTTGGACTGAACAAGTATGGAAGATTATAAGCACAAAAATTCAAATGGCAATTCATTTTGCAATTGTCAATTCAATATTCAATCAGAGCATGCATTTCTCATTTCAATATTTAATCTGTGCATGTAATTTGAAAATATATTTTGCAATCGGCAATTCAATGTGCAAAGTGCTTATGCAATCCTTAATTAATTTCATAATGTTTTGAATAAAAAATAGAATGACAATTCACTGAATTGCATTTCGTTTTGCCATGGGCTTTTTGCCTCTTTATTCAAATGGAAATTCATTTGGCAATTGTCAATTCAATATTCAATCAGAGCACGCATTTGTCATTTCAATATTTAATCTGTGCATGTAATTTGAAAATACATTCTGCAATCGGCATTTCAATGTGCAAAGTGCTTATGAAATCCTTAATTCATTTAAAAATATTTTGAATAACAAATAGAATAACAAATCACTGAATTGCATTTCGTATTACCATGGGCTTGTTGCCTCTTTATTCAAATGGCAATGGCGTCCCCGGGAATTGCATTGCATGTTCGGGAGAAAACTCAATTTGCAATTCCCAACTGTCAGACCGCTCATCAAGGTGGACCTTCATTAACGACGTCACTTCCTTGTGCCCTCAATGGCCACCACAGGTATCTCGATGGCATGTCTCCCCAATCTGCGTGTAACCAACTGCGTGACTTGATGCAACGCCTGAGCTACATTAGTTTGCACCCTTCTCGTATCAAGTCCAGTTAAGATTGTAAGTTCCTCTACCCTCTGTGACAACACAAACGACCTATCAAACGCATCTACTGCTGATACCCGATTAATTTCCATGTCATCTGCTAAGGCAGAAATATTTACTGCAAGCTCTTCTGCTGCCATTACTCATTCTAACTAAACGAACAAATCCGTTGAATGCTAACGAGGCCCTAAACAAGGAAGTGACGTCGTTAATGAAGGTCCACCTTTACTGCTAGTACAAATAAAGTATTAATTGTTAACAACTGTTAACTGTTAATGCTGCAGCAGCATGCTCTTTATAAACAGGCTTAAAAACACAGCCTGTACACAATTAGCAAAATGTGAAAGGGTCAGTCCGTGCCAAATCAACCAATGTCCAGAAAAGTTCCATGCGCATCATTCCTGATTTTGATGAAAACTTGGTATTTTGATCCTTATAGAGAACACTGAAAATTCCCCAAGTTTTATTGAAAAATTCAGATGCAGTCCAAAGTGAACCAAAAACTGATTTTTGCAAGTCCATAGCTTTGAAGTGCTTCCCGTGAGCTTAATTTTAATGCCAGATTCTGAAAGAGCAGGGAAAAGTATACCAGGAGAGCAATTTTCAGCTCTCTAGCATGCTTAGAAGCGAACATATGGTCTCTTGAAAACCCTTACAAATTGCATGCGTGATTCGTGAGTGCAAAAAAAGGGGCGTGGCACCCAAATTTGAAAGGGCCATAACTTTGGACTGCATCAGAATTTTTCAATAAAACTTGGGGAATTTTCAGTGTTCTCTATAAGGATCAAATTTTAAATACCAAGTTTTCATCAAAACCAGGAATGATGCCCATGGAGCCCCTGGTTGATTTGGCATGGACTGACCCGAAAGTACATTCATATGCTTAGTCTTGATCAACCTCTACAGAAGTTCTGTAATTTCTGTTTCATCATATTTTAACATTTACAGCATTTAGCTGACACATTTATTCAGACTGAACTGCACTGCCCAATTATAACGACAATTTAATGACATAATTTGGTAACTATATCGGATAAACCAATTCTACTGTCAGAACTCATCTTCTAGGTATTTTAATACTATTATTTAAATATCTGATTTAACATCTGATGTATCACCTTTTAATCAAAAGGCTGTACTCCACAGTACAGGTCTGTCAAGTAAGCATGTGAATTCACTGAATAAACTGAAGACATGCTGAACACAAAATAGATCAGAACGTGATCTAAAATGTACTTAACCTGGAACACTGAACAGGTTCCTGCACACTAACATAAACAGAAAATTGACCTCAAGAGTGACACATATTGGTGGCCACCAAATCATGTCCTTTTCTTAGCACATCATGAGTCGAGAAAGAACATTTCTTTTATACCTGGCTTCATCACCTAAGAGACAGTTACTCAAGGTGTTAAGCAATGCCATTGCAATAACAGTCAGTCAATGATTCACAGTAGTTGCCCATGGCTTAAAATGCGTAAATTAAAGCTGTACCAAGATGTAACTGACACAATTACAATAAAATCTTAAAATCCTAACATCCTCAGACTTTTGGGCTTTTATTCGGTTAAGTGTATTGTATGGTATTGATGTGCTCCTACATACACAAAGCTAAAAATGCCCAGGAGTCCATAGTGGGAACACAATAATGTCCTTCCTCTCTGCATCATTCTGAAATGGAGATCAATATTTTACATGAAGTACTCTTACACTAGTTCTAAATAATAATCACCCAGGAAAATTTGTACTTACAGGAAGGGATTGAAGTGGCTCACAGTTGTAGGGAGGAAGCCAAGTCCGGGTGACAATGTACCTTGTCCCGGCATGGTAGTGTGCACCGCCGTATAATTTTGTCTGTAAGCAAAAATATACTAGTATAAATCAACTGAATGAAATTATATTTAAGCAATTTATTCCATACTGATAGCATGCATATGAAAAAGGTCTAAGTAAAATATTAAAAGCCTCTAAAATAAACTGAAAACCTGAGACAAACCACAGAGATCAACAAACGATGTTTATAAAAAACAATGCTTATTACTATCTACTTGTCATGTTGGTGAAATTATTAAAAGAATTTGTTATAAAGATTATCGAAAATATGTAGTAAAAATCAACAAACTCACTGCGCATGAAATCGGATGCAACATACCTTGAAAAAGCAAAGCCGCTTTTAAACGGGGATCCATGTTTACAATTTGGTTTATAAAACAATGTTCCTTTTAATGTAATGGCAACTGTAATATCAGAAAACACAATACAAAGTGTAAGGATTACTGCGCCTACGGCTTCTAACTAAATACACGTAACTGTCAGATGGTTAATAAGACTTTGCAGCAAAACGAGCAAAAATACATTTTTTTTTTAAAGTAAACATTAAACGTTTTCATGGAAAGCCAGCTCTATATGACAAGTGCTAAAACAGCTCGTCAAGCAACATAACGTTAGACTCAAATATTGTGTGCACACGATATTATTTTTATATGTTTGTCGCGTCGCTTAACTTACTTCAGGTTCGAAGACTTAGTCCAGACTCTCTCTTGGTACAAACACAGTGTAGATGGCGTGTTTCCTGTGGAGCTCCATTTTACGGCGTAAAGATTAGCCCCACTTTACGTTCTTAAAGATCACGTGTTTCCTGTGGAGCTGACATATTTCCTGTGGAGTTCCACTCTACAGTCTTCTGCAGCTGGACCCTCTTGAAAACATCCGAGAATTTCCCCACTCAAAGTAAGTGTAAACAAAATGGCTGGAAAACGGCATCTGCGCCGAGGGTTCCCGAGTGGTTCCGAATCGACAATCGTCGATGTGGAATGCACGGGAAATTCAAATTTCGTCATTCTTGGGCGTTTTCCATGCGATTTTTACGAAATAAAAATAAAAATAAAAAATTCGGGTCGGAGGCATTTCGGCGGGTCGGGAGGGGACGAGAACCAAATTTTTTTTTAAGTGGCCTAAAGGAAGGGGGAGAACTCAGTACTAACCGGAGCGTGCATCGCCTGGCACTTATCGGGACTCAGTGTTGGTCTCCTGCCTGGACTGAAAGGGGCTCCCCAGTCTGTGTGTGAAGGTGGGTGATGATGGCACGTCCGATTGTGAATAGCTTTGCAGCTGCTGATGCATTTTAATCATTAGAGGGACTTGTGAAGAAGGAGGTGCTGCCTATTAATGTTGCTTGCTTATGGCGTTATGAGTCCTGAGTGTGCATCGGTCAGAATGCATCAGTCCGTCGTTCCACCAGCCTTTATTAACAAGAGCAACTTGCTTTCGTGGGGATATACGTGTGGTTCTGCAACAACCAAATTGAACTCCCGGTAAACATCACACACCGCCAAATAACAGCAATTATCTCGTTCCGGAATGATAAATTAACAGCCTTTTATATTTAAACAATATTTAAATGAGTTAGCACAATAGCTCTGCAGCCGACTTAGCATGGGCTGACTGCACTAAGAACGCAATGTTATGCCATCCTTCATAAATAAGGTATTTAAACATACTTAAAATGCAGAACTTAAATCATAAACATAATAAAGGATTACAGTTAAGGGAGCAAACGTTAACCAAATACAAACGTACGGCTCTTGGACTGAACAAGTATGGAAGATTATAAGCACAAAAATTCAAATGGCAATTCATTTTGCAATTGTCAATTCAATATTCAATCAGAGCATGCATTTCTCATTTCAATATTTAATCTGTGCATGTAATTTGAAAATATATTTTGCAATCGGCAATTCAATGTGCAAAGTGCTTATGCAATCCTTAATTAATTTCATAATGTTTTGAATAAAAAATAGAATGACAATTCACTGAATTGCATTTCGTTTTGCCATGGGCTTTTTGCCTCTTTATTCAAATGGAAATTCATTTGGCAATTGTCAATTCAATATTCAATCAGAGCACGCATTTGTCATTTCAATATTTAATCTGTGCATGTAATTTGAAAATACATTCTGCAATCGGCATTTCAATGTGCAAAGTGCTTATGAAATCCTTAATTCATTTAAAAATATTTTGAATAACAAATAGAATAACAAATCACTGAATTGCATTTCGTATTACCATGGGCTTGTTGCCTCTTTATTCAAATGGCAATGGCGTCCCCGGGAATTGCATTGCATGTTCGGGAGAAAACTCAATTTGCAATTCCCAACTGTCAGACCGCTCATCAAGGTGGACCTTCATTAACGACGTCACTTCCTTGTGCCCTCAATGGCCACCACAGGTATCTCGATGGCATGTCTCCCCAATCTGCGTGTAACCAACTGCGTGACTTGATGCAACGCCTGAGCTACATTAGTTTGCACCCTTCTCGTATCAAGTCCAGTTAAGATTGTAAGTTCCTCTACCCTCTGTGACAACACAAACGACCTATCAAACGCATCTACTGCTGATACCCGATTAATTTCCATGTCATCTGCTAAGGCAGAAATATTTACTGCAAGCTCTTCTGCTGCCATTACTCATTCTAACTAAACGAACAAATCCGTTGAATGCTAACGAGGCCCTAAACAAGGAAGTGACGTCGTTAATGAAGGTCCACCTTTACTGCTAGTACAAATAAAGTATTAATTGTTAACAACTGTTAACTGTTAATGCTGCAGCAGCATGCTCTTTATAAACAGGCTTAAAAACACAGCCTGTACACAATTAGCAAAATGTGAAAGGGTCAGTCCGTGCCAAATCAACCAATGTCCAGAAAAGTTCCATGCGCATCATTCCTGATTTTGATGAAAACTTGGTATTTTGATCCTTATAGAGAACACTGAAAATTCCCCAAGTTTTATTGAAAAATTCAGATGCAGTCCAAAGTGAACCAAAAACTGATTTTTGCAAGTCCATAGCTTTGAAGTGCTTCCCGTGAGCTTAATTTTAATGCCAGATTCTGAAAGAGCAGGGAAAAGTATACCAGGAGAGCAATTTTCAGCTCTCTAGCATGCTTAGAAGCGAACATATGGTCTCTTGAAAACCCTTACAAATTGCATGCGTGATTCGTGAGTGCAAAAAAAGGGGCGTGGCACCCAAATTTGAAAGGGCCATAACTTTGGACTGCATCAGAATTTTTCAATAAAACTTGGGGAATTTTCAGTGTTCTCTATAAGGATCAAATTTTAAATACCAAGTTTTCATCAAAACCAGGAATGATGCCCATGGAGCCCCTGGTTGATTTGGCATGGACTGACCCGAAAGTACATTCATATGCTTAGTCTTGATCAACCTCTACAGAAGTTCTGTAATTTCTGTTTCATCATATTTTAACATTTACAGCATTTAGCTGACACATTTATTCAGACTGAACTGCACTGCCCAATTATAACGACAATTTAATGACATAATTTGGTAACTATATCGGATAAACCAATTCTACTGTCAGAACTCATCTTCTAGGTATTTTAATACTATTATTTAAATATCTGATTTAACATCTGATGTATCACCTTTTAATCAAAAGGCTGTACTCCACAGTACAGGTCTGTCAAGTAAGCATGTGAATTCACTGAATAAACTGAAGACATGCTGAACACAAAATAGATCAGAACGTGATCTAAAATGTACTTAACCTGGAACACTGAACAGGTTCCTGCACACTAACATAAACAGAAAATTGACCTCAAGAGTGACACATATTGGTGGCCACCAAATCATGTCCTTTTCTTAGCACATCATGAGTCGAGAAAGAACATTTCTTTTATACCTGGCTTCATCACCTAAGAGACAGTTACTCAAGGTGTTAAGCAATGCCATTGCAATAACAGTCAGTCAATGATTCACAGTAGTTGCCCATGGCTTAAAATGCGTAAATTAAAGCTGTACCAAGATGTAACTGACACAATTACAATAAAATCTTAAACTCCTAACATCCTCAGACTTTTGGGCTTTTATTCGGTTAAGTGTATTGTATGGTATTGATGTGCTCCTACATACACAAAGCTAAAAATGCCCAGGAGTCCATAGTGGGAACACAATAATGTCCTTCCTCTCTGCATCATTCTGAAATGGAGATCAATATTTTACATGAAGTACTCTTACACTAGTTCTAAATAATAATCACCCAGGAAAATTTGTACTTACAGGAAGGGATTGAAGTGGCTCACAGTTGTAGGGAGGAAGCCAAGTCCGGGTGACAATGTACCTTGTCCCGGCATGGTAGTGTGCACCGCCGTATAATTTTGTCTGTAAGCAAAAATATACTAGTATAAATCAACTGAATGAAATTATATTTAAGCAATTTATTCCATACTGATAGCATGCATATGAAAAAGGTCTAAGTAAAATATTAAAAGCCTCTAAAATAAACTGAAAACCTGAGACAAACCACAGAGATCAACAAACGATGTTTATTAAAAACAATGCTTATTACTATCTACTTGTCATGTTGGTGAAATTATTAAAAGAATTTGTTATAAAGATTATCGAAAATATGTAGTAAAAATCAACAAACTCACTGCGCATGAAATCGGATGCAACATACCTTGAAAAAGCAAAGCCGCTTTTAAACGGGGATCCATGTTTACAATTTGGTTTATAAAACAATGTTCCTTTTAATGTAATGGCAACTGTAATATCAGAAAACACAATACAAAGTGTAAGGATTACTGCGCCTACGGCTTCTAACTAAATACACGTAACTGTCAGATGGTTAATAAGACTTTGCAGCAAAACGAGCAAAAATACATTTTTTTTTTAAAGTAAACATTAAACGTTTTCATGGAAAGCCAGCTCTATATGACAAGTGCTAAAACAGCTCGTCAAGCAACATAACGTTAGACTCAAATATTGTGTGCACACGATATTATTTTTATATGTTTGTCGCGTCGCTTAACTTACTTCAGGTTCGAAGACTTAGTCCAGACTCTCTCTTGGTACAAACACAGTGTAGATGGCGTGTTTCCTGTGGAGCTCCATTTTACGGCGTAAAGATTAGCCCCACTTTACGTTCTTAAAGATCACGTGTTTCCTGTGGAGCTGACATATTTCCTGTGGAGTTCCACTCTACAGTCTTCTGCAGCTGGACCCTCTTGAAAACATCCGAGAATTTCCCCACTCAAAGTAAGTGTAAACAAAATGGCTGGAAAACGGCATCTGCGCCGAGGGTTCCCGAGTGGTTCCGAATCGACAATCGTCGATGTGGAATGCACGGGAAATTCAAATTTCGTCATTCTTGGGCGTTTTCCATGCGATTTTTACGAAATAAAAATAAAAATAAAAAATTCGGGTCGGAGGCATTTCGGCGGGTCGGGAGGGGACGAGAACCAAATTTTTTTTTAAGTGGCCTAAAGGAAGGGGGAGAACTCAGTACTAACCGGAGCGTGCATCGCCTGGCACTTATCGGGACTCAGTGTTGGTCTCCTGCCTGGACTGAAAGGGGCTCCCCAGTCTGTGTGTGAAGGTGGGTGATGATGGCACGTCCGATTGTGAATAGCTTTGCAGCTGCTGATGCATTTTAATCATTAGAGGGACTTGTGAAGAAGGAGGTGCTGCCTATTAATGTTGCTTGCTTATGGCGTTATGAGTCCTGAGTGTGCATCGGTCAGAATGCATCAGTCCGTCGTTCCACCAGCCTTTATTAACAAGAGCAACTTGCTTTCGTGGGGATATACGTGTGGTTCTGCAACAACCAAATTGAACTCCCGGTAAACATCACACACCGCCAAATAACAGCAATTATCTCGTTCCGGAATGATAAATTAACAGCCTTTTATATTTAAACAATATTTAAATGAGTTAGCACAATAGCTCTGCAGCCGACTTAGCATGGGCTGACTGCACTAAGAACGCAATGTTATGCCATCCTTCATAAATAAGGTATTTAAACATACTTAAAATGCAGAACTTAAATCATAAACATAATAAAGGATTACAGTTAAGGGAGCAAACGTTAACCAAATACAAACGTACGGCTCTTGGACTGAACAAGTATGGAAGATTATAAGCACAAAAATTCAAATGGCAATTCATTTTGCAATTGTCAATTCAATATTCAATCAGAGCATGCATTTCTCATTTCAATATTTAATCTGTGCATGTAATTTGAAAATATATTTTGCAATCGGCAATTCAATGTGCAAAGTGCTTATGCAATCCTTAATTAATTTCATAATGTTTTGAATAAAAAATAGAATGACAATTCACTGAATTGCATTTCGTTTTGCCATGGGCTTTTTGCCTCTTTATTCAAATGGAAATTCATTTGGCAATTGTCAATTCAATATTCAATCAGAGCACGCATTTGTCATTTCAATATTTAATCTGTGCATGTAATTTGAAAATACATTCTGCAATCGGCATTTCAATGTGCAAAGTGCTTATGAAATCCTTAATTCATTTAAAAATATTTTGAATAACAAATAGAATAACAAATCACTGAATTGCATTTCGTATTACCATGGGCTTGTTGCCTCTTTATTCAAATGGCAATGGCGTCCCCGGGAATTGCATTGCATGTTCGGGAGAAAACTCAATTTGCAATTCCCAACTGTCAGACCGCTCATCAAGGTGGACCTTCATTAACGACGTCACTTCCTTGTGCCCTCAATGGCCACCACAGGTATCTCGATGGCATGTCTCCCCAATCTGCGTGTAACCAACTGCGTGACTTGATGCAACGCCTGAGCTACATTAGTTTGCACCCTTCTCGTATCAAGTCCAGTTAAGATTGTAAGTTCCTCTACCCTCTGTGACAACACAAACGACCTATCAAACGCATCTACTGCTGATACCCGATTAATTTCCATGTCATCTGCTAAGGCAGAAATATTTACTGCAAGCTCTTCTGCTGCCATTACTCATTCTAACTAAACGAACAAATCCGTTGAATGCTAACGAGGCCCTAAACAAGGAAGTGACGTCGTTAATGAAGGTCCACCTTTACTGCTAGTACAAATAAAGTATTAATTGTTAACAACTGTTAACTGTTAATGCTGCAGCAGCATGCTCTTTATAAACAGGCTTAAAAACACAGCCTGTACACAATTAGCAAAATGTGAAAGGGTCAGTCCGTGCCAAATCAACCAATGTCCAGAAAAGTTCCATGCGCATCATTCCTGATTTTGATGAAAACTTGGTATTTTGATCCTTATAGAGAACACTGAAAATTCCCCAAGTTTTATTGAAAAATTCAGATGCAGTCCAAAGTGAACCAAAAACTGATTTTTGCAAGTCCATAGCTTTGAAGTGCTTCCCGTGAGCTTAATTTTAATGCCAGATTCTGAAAGAGCAGGGAAAAGTATACCAGGAGAGCAATTTTCAGCTCTCTAGCATGCTTAGAAGCGAACATATGGTCTCTTGAAAACCCTTACAAATTGCATGCGTGATTCGTGAGTGCAAAAAAAGGGGCGTGGCACCCAAATTTGAAAGGGCCATAACTTTGGACTGCATCAGAATTTTTCAATAAAACTTGGGGAATTTTCAGTGTTCTCTATAAGGATCAAATTTTAAATACCAAGTTTTCATCAAAACCAGGAATGATGCCCATGGAGCCCCTGGTTGATTTGGCATGGACTGACCCGAAAGTACATTCATATGCTTAGTCTTGATCAACCTCTACAGAAGTTCTGTAATTTCTGTTTCATCATATTTTAACATTTACAGCATTTAGCTGACACATTTATTCAGACTGAACTGCACTGCCCAATTATAACGACAATTTAATGACATAATTTGGTAACTATATCGGATAAACCAATTCTACTGTCAGAACTCATCTTCTAGGTATTTTAATACTATTATTTAAATATCTGATTTAACATCTGATGTATCACCTTTTAATCAAAAGGCTGTACTCCACAGTACAGGTCTGTCAAGTAAGCATGTGAATTCACTGAATAAACTGAAGACATGCTGAACACAAAATAGATCAGAACGTGATCTAAAATGTACTTAACCTGGAACACTGAACAGGTTCCTGCACACTAACATAAACAGAAAATTGACCTCAAGAGTGACACATATTGGTGGCCACCAAATCATGTCCTTTTCTTAGCACATCATGAGTCGAGAAAGAACATTTCTTTTATACCTGGCTTCATCACCTAAGAGACAGTTACTCAAGGTGTTAAGCAATGCCATTGCAATAACAGTCAGTCAATGATTCACAGTAGTTGCCCATGGCTTAAAATGCGTAAATTAAAGCTGTACCAAGATGTAACTGACACAATTACAATAAAATCTTAAACTCCTAACATCCTCAGACTTTTGGGCTTTTATTCGGTTAAGTGTATTGTATGGTATTGATGTGCTCCTACATACACAAAGCTAAAAATGCCCAGGAGTCCATAGTGGGAACACAATAATGTCCTTCCTCTCTGCATCATTCTGAAATGGAGATCAATATTTTACATGAAGTACTCTTACACTAGTTCTAAATAATAATCACCCAGGAAAATTTGTACTTACAGGAAGGGATTGAAGTGGCTCACAGTTGTAGGGAGGAAGCCAAGTCCGGGTGACAATGTA
Source organism: Brienomyrus brachyistius (assembly GCF_023856365.1). Taxonomy (NCBI): domain Eukaryota; kingdom Metazoa; phylum Chordata; class Actinopteri; order Osteoglossiformes; family Mormyridae; genus Brienomyrus; species Brienomyrus brachyistius. Next base: position 1,600,480 of record NW_026042331.1, read on the forward strand.
CCTTGTCCCGGCATGGTAGTGTGCACCGCCGTATAATTTTGTCTGTAAGCAAAAATATACTAGTATAAATCAACTGAATGAAATTATATTTAAGCAATTTATTCCATACTGATAGCATGCATATGAAAAAGGTCTAAGTAAAATATTAAAAGCCTCTAAAATAAACTGAAAACCTGAGACAAACCACAGAGATCAACAAACGATGTTTATTAAAAACAATGCTTATTACTATCTACTTGTCATGTTGGTGAAATTATTAAAAGAATTTGTTATAAAGATTATCGAAAATATGTAGTAAAAATCAACAAACTCACTGCGCATGAAATCGGATGCAACATACCTTGAAAAAGCAAAGCCACTTTTAAACGGGGATCCATGTTTACAATTTGGTTTATAAAACAATGTTCCTTTTAATGTAATGGCAACTGTAATATCAGAAAACACAATACAAAGTGTAAGGATTACTGCGCCTACGGCTTCTAACTAAATACACGTAACTGTCAGATGGTTAATAAGACTTTGCAGCAAAACGAGCAAAAATACATTTTTTTTTTAAAGTAAACATTAAACGTTTTCATGGAAAGCCAGCTCTATATGACAAGTGCTAAAACAGCTCGTCAAGCAACATAACGTTAGACTCAAATATTGTGTGCACACGATATTATTTTTATATGTTTGTCGCGTCGCTTAACTTACTTCAGGTTCGAAGACTTAGTCCAGACTCTCTCTTGGTACAAACACAGTGTAGATGGCGTGTTTCCTGTGGAGCTCCATTTTACGGCGTAAAGATTAGCCCCACTTTACGTTCTTAAAGATCACGTGTTTCCTGTGGAGCTGACATATTTCCTGTGGAGTTCCACTCTACAGTCTTCTGCAGCTGGACCCTCTTGAAAACATCCGAGAATTTCCCCACTCAAAGTAAGTGTAAACAAAATGGCTGGAAAACGGCATCTGCGCCGAGGGTTCCCGAGTGGTTCCGAATCGACAATCGTCGATGTGGAATGCACGGGAAATTCAAATTTCGTCATTCTTGGGCGTTTTCCATGCGATTTTTACGAAATAAAAATTAAAAAAAAATTCGGGTCGGAGGCATTTCGGCGGGTCGGGAGGGGACGAGAACCAATTTTTTTTTTAAGTGGCCTAAAGGAAGGGGGAGAACTCAGTACTAACCGGAGCGTGCATCGCCTGGCACTTATCGGGACTCAGTGTTGGTCTCCTGCCTGGACTGAAAGGGGCTCCCCAGTCTGTGTGTGAAGGTGGGTGATGATGGCACGTCCGATTGTGAATAGCTTTGCAGCTGCTGATGCATTTTAATCATTAGAGGGACTTGTGAAGAAGGAGGTGCCGCCTATTAATGTTGCTTGCTTATGGCGTTATGAGCCCTGAGTGTGCATCGGTCAGAATGCATCAGTCCGTCGTTCCACCAGCCTTTATTAACAAGAGCAACTTGCTTTCGTGGGGATATACGTGTGGTTCTGCAACAACCAAATTGAACTCCCGGTAAACATCACACACCGCCAAATAACAGCAATTATCTCGTTCCGGAATGATAAATTAACAGCCTTTTATATTTAAACAATATTTAAATGAGTTAGCACAATAGCTCTGCAGCCGACTTAGCATGGGCTGACTGCACTAAGAACGCAATGTTATGCCATCCTTCATAAATAAGGTATTTAAACATACTTAAAATGCAGAACTTAAATCATAAACATAATAAAGGATTACAGTTAAGGGAGCAAACGTTAACCAAATACAAACGTACGGCTCTTGGACTGAACAAGTATGGAAGATTATAAGCACAAAAATTCAAATGGCAATTCATTTTGCAATTGTCAATTCAATATTCAATCAGAGCATGCATTTCTCATTTCAATATTTAATCTGTGCATGTAATTTGAAAATATATTTTGCAATCGGCAATTCAATGTGCAAAGTGCTTATGCAATCCTTAATTAATTTCATAATGTTTTGAATAAAAAATAGAATGACAATTCACTGAATTGCATTTCGTTTTGCCATGGGCTTTTTGCCTCTTTATTCAAATGGAAATTCATTTGGCAATTGTCAATTCAATATTCAATCAGAGCACGCATTTGTCATTTCAATATTTAATCTGTGCATGTAATTTGAAAATACATTCTGCAATCGGCATTTCAATGTGCAAAGTGCTTATGAAATCCTTAATTCATTTAAAAATATTTTGAATAACAAATAGAATAACAAATCACTGAATTGCATTTCGTATTACCATGGGCTTGTTGCCTCTTTATTCAAATGGCAATGGCGTCCCCGGGAATTGCATTGCATGTTCGGGAGAAAACTCAATTTGCAATTCCCAACTGTCAGACCGCTCATCAAGGTGGACCTTCATTAACGACGTCACTTCCTTGTGCCCTCAATGGCCACCACAGGTATCTCGATGGCATGTCTCCCCAATCTGCGTGTAACCAACTGCGTGACTTGATGCAACGCCTGAGCTACATTAGTTTGCACCCTTCTCGTATCAAGTCCAGTTAAGATTGTAAGTTCCTCTACCCTCTGTGACAACACAAACGACCTATCAAACGCATCTACTGCTGATACCCGATTAATTTCCATGTCATCTGCTAAGGCAGAAATATTTACTGCAAGCTCTTCTGCTGCCATTACTCATTCTAACTAAACGAACAAATCCGTTGAATGCTAACGAGGCCCTAAACAAGGAAGTGACGTCGTTAATGAAGGTCCACCTTTACTGCTAGTACAAATAAAGTATTAATTGTTAACAACTGTTAACTGTTAATGCTGCAGCAGCATGCTCTTTATAAACAGGCTTAAAAACACAGCCTGTACACAATTAGCAAAATGTGAAAGGGTCAGTCCGTGCCAAATCAACCAATGTCCAGAAAAGTTCCATGCGCATCATTCCTGATTTTGATGAAAACTTGGTATTTTGATCCTTATAGAGAACACTGAAAATTCCCCAAGTTTTATTGAAAAATTCAGATGCAGTCCAAAGTGAACCAAAAACTGATTTTTGCAAGTCCATAGCTTTGAAGTGCTTCCCGTGAGCTTAATTTTAATGCCAGATTCTGAAAGAGCAGGGAAAAGTATACCAGGAGAGCAATTTTCAGCTCTCTAGCATGCTTAGAAGCGAACATATGGTCTCTTGAAAACCCTTACAAATTGCATGCGTGATTCGTGAGTGCAAAAAAAGGGGCGTGGCACCCAAATTTGAAAGGGCCATAACTTTGGACTGCATCAGAATTTTTCAATAAAACTTGGGGAATTTTCAGTGTTCTCTATAAGGATCAAATTTTAAATACCAAGTTTTCATCAAAACCAGGAATGATGCCCATGGAGCCCCTGGTTGATTTGGCATGGACTGACCCGAAAGTACATTCATATGCTTAGTCTTGATCAACCTCTACAGAAGTTCTGTAATTTCTGTTTCATCATATTTTAACATTTACAGCATTTAGCTGACACATTTATTCAGACTGAACTGCACTGCCCAATTATAACGACAATTTAATGACATAATTTGGTAACTATATCGGATAAACCAATTCTACTGTCAGAACTCATCTTCTAGGTATTTTAATACTATTATTTAAATATCTGATTTAACATCTGATGTATCACCTTTTAATCAAAAGGCTGTACTCCACAGTACAGGTCTGTCAAGTAAGCATGTGAATTCACTGAATAAACTGAAGACATGCTGAACACAAAATAGATCAGAACGTGATCTAAAATGTACTTAACCTGGAACACTGAACAGGTTCCTGCACACTAACATAAACAGAAAATTGACCTCAAGAGTGACACATATTGGTGGCCACCAAATCATGTCCTTTTCTTAGCACATCATGAGTCGAGAAAGAACATTTCTTTTATACCTGGCTTCATCACCTAAGAGACAGTTACTCAAGGTGTTAAGCAATGCCATTGCAATAACAGTCAGTCAATGATTCACAGTAGTTGCCCATGGCTTAAAATGCGTAAATTAAAGCTGTACCAAGATGTAACTGACACAATTACAATAAAATCTTAAAATCCTAACATCCTCAGACTTTTGGGCTTTTATTCGGTTAAGTGTATTGTATGGTATTGATGTGCTCCTACATACACAAAGCTAAAAATGCCCAGGAGTCCATAGTGGGAACACAATAATGTCCTTCCTCTCTGCATCATTCTGAAATGGAGATCAATATTTTACATGAAGTACTCTTACACTAGTTCTAAATAATAATCACCCAGGAAAATTTGTACTTACAGGAAGGGATTGAAGTGGCTCACAGTTGTAGGGAGGAAGCCAAGTCCGGGTGACAATGTACCTTGTCCCGGCATGGTAGTGTGCACCGCCGTATAATTTTGTCTGTAAGCAAAAATATACTAGTATAAATCAACTGAATGAAATTATATTTAAGCAATTTATTCCATACTGATAGCATGCATATGAAAAAGGTCTAAGTAAAATATTAAAAGCCTCTAAAATAAACTGAAAACCTGAGACAAACCACAGAGATCAACAAACGATGTTTATTAAAAACAATGCTTATTACTATCTACTTGTCATGTTGGTGAAATTATTAAAAGAATTTGTTATAAAGATTATCGAAAATATGTAGTAAAAATCAACAAACTCACTGCGCATGAAATCGGATGCAACATACCTTGAAAAAGCAAAGCCGCTTTTAAACGGGGATCCATGTTTACAATTTGGTTTATAAAACAATGTTCCTTTTAATGTAATGGCAACTGTAATATCAGAAAACACAATACAAAGTGTAAGGATTACTGCGCCTACGGCTTCTAACTAAATACACGTAACTGTCAGATGGTTAATAAGACTTTGCAGCAAAACGAGCAAAAATACATTTTTTTTTTAAAGTAAACATTAAACGTTTTCATGGAAAGCCAGCTCTATATGACAAGTGCTAAAACAGCTCGTCAAGCAACATAACGTTAGACTCAAATATTGTGTGCACACGATATTATTTTTATATGTTTGTCGCGTCGCTTAACTTACTTCAGGTTCGAAGACTTAGTCCAGACTCTCTCTTGGTACAAACACAGTGTAGATGGCGTGTTTCCTGTGGAGCTCCATTTTACGGCGTAAAGATTAGCCCCACTTTACGTTCTTAAAGATCACGTGTTTCCTGTGGAGCTGACATATTTCCTGTGGAGTTCCACTCTACAGTCTTCTGCAGCTGGACCCTCTTGAAAACATCCGAGAATTTCCCCACTCAAAGTAAGTGTAAACAAAATGGCTGGAAAACGGCATCTGCGCCGAGGGTTCCCGAGTGGTTCCGAATCGACAATCGTCGATGTGGAATGCACGGGAAATTCAAATTTCGTCATTCTTGGGCGTTTTCCATGCGATTTTTACGAAATAAAAATTAAAAAAAAATTCGGGTCGGAGGCATTTCGGCGGGTCGGGAGGGGACGAGAACCAATTTTTTTTTTAAGTGGCCTAAAGGAAGGGGGAGAACTCAGTACTAACCGGAGCGTGCATCGCCTGGCACTTATCGGGACTCAGTGTTGGTCTCCTGCCTGGACTGAAAGGGGCTCCCCAGTCTGTGTGTGAAGGTGGGTGATGATGGCACGTCCGATTGTGAATAGCTTTGCAGCTGCTGATGCATTTTAATCATTAGAGGGACTTGTGAAGAAGGAGGTGCCGCCTATTAATGTTGCTTGCTTATGGCGTTATGAGCCCTGAGTGTGCATCGGTCAGAATGCATCAGTCCGTCGTTCCACCAGCCTTTATTAACAAGAGCAACTTGCTTTCGTGGGGATATACGTGTGGTTCTGCAACAACCAAATTGAACTCCCGGTAAACATCACACACCGCCAAATAACAGCAATTATCTCGTTCCGGAATGATAAATTAACAGCCTTTTATATTTAAACAATATTTAAATGAGTTAGCACAATAGCTCTGCAGCCGACTTAGCATGGGCTGATTGCACTAAGAACGCAATGTTATGCCATCCTTCATAAATAAGGTATTTAAACATACTTAAAATGCAGAACTTAAATCATAAACATAATAAAGGATTACAGTTAAGGGAGCAAACGTTAACCAAATACAAACGTACGGCTCTTGGACTGAACAAGTATGGAAGATTATAAGCACAAAAATTCAAATGGCAATTCATTTTGCAATTGTCCATCCATCCATCCATCCATCATCTCCCGCTTGATCCGGGGTCGGGTCGCGGGGGCAGCAGCCTCAGCAGGGAGACCCAGACTTCCCTCTCCCCGGCCACTTCGTCTAGCTCCTCTGGGGGGACCCCGAGGCGTTCCCAGGCCAGCCGAGAGACATAGTCTCTCCAGCGTGTCCTGGGTCTTCCCCGGGGCCTCCTCCCAGTGGGACATGCCCGGAATACCTCCCCAGGGAGGCGTCCCGGAGGCATCCTGATCAGATGCCCGAGCCACCTCATCTGGCTCCTCTCGATGCGGAGGAGCAGCGGCTCTACTCTGAGTCCCTCCCGAATGACTGAGCTCCTCACCCTATCTCTAAGGGAGAGCCCAGCCACCCTGCGGAGGAAACTCATTTCGGCCGCTTGTACCCGCGATCTCGTTCTTTCGGTCACTACCCAAAGCTCATGACCATAGGTGAGGGTAGGAACGTAGATCGACTGGTAAATCGAGAGCTTCGCCTTTTGGCTCAGCTCTCTCTTCACCATGACAGATCGATGCAGCGCCCGCATGACTGCCGACGCCGCACCGATCCGCCTGTCGATCTCCCGCTCCATCGTTCCCCCACTCGTGAACAAGATCCCGAGATACTTAAACTCCTCCACTTGGGGGAGGACCCCATCCCCAACCCGGAGAGAGCACTCTACCCTTTTCCGGCTGAGAACCATGGTCTCGGATTTGGAGGTGCTGATTCTCATCCCAGCCGCTTCGCACTCGGCTGCGAACTGCTCCAGCGAGAGCTGAAGGTCATGGCTCGATGAGGCCAACAGAACCACATCATCTGCAAAAAGCAGAGACCTAATCCTGAGGTCACCGAACCGGACGCCCTCAACGCCCTGGCTGCGCCTAGAAATTCTGTCCATAAAAACTATGAACAGAATCGGTGACAAAGGGCAGCCCTGACGGAGTCCAACCCTCACCGGGAACGAGTCCGACTTATTGCCGCCCATGCGGACCAAACTCTGGCACCGGTCATACAGGGACCGAACCGCCCTTAAAAGGGAGCCCGGTACCCCATACTCCCGGAGCACTCCCCACAGGACCCCACGAGGGACACGGTCGAATGCCTTTTCCAAGTCCACAAAACACATGTAGACTGGTCGGGCAAACTCCCATGAACCCTCCAGAACCCTGCTGAGAGTATAGAGCTGGTCCACTGTTCCACGGCCAGGGCGAAAACCACACTGCTCCTCCTGAATCCGAGGTTCGACAATCCGGCGGACCCTCCTTTCCAGGACCCCCGAATAGACCTTACCAGGGAGGCTGAGGAGTGTGATCCCCCTGTAGTTGGAGCACACCCTCCGGTCCCCCTTCTTAAAGAGGGGGACCACCACCCCGGTCTGCCAGTCCAGAGGTACTGCCCCCGATGTCCACGCGATGCTGCAGATGCGTGTCAACCAGGACAGCCCCGCAGCATCCAGAGCCTTGAGGAACTCTGGGCGAATCTCGTCCACCCCTGGGGCCCGGCCACCGAGGAGCTTTTTCACCACCTCAGCGACCTCCACCCCCGAGATAGGCGAGTCCACCCCCAAGTCCCCACACTCTGCTTCCATATTGGAAGGCGTGTCGGTGGGATTGAGGAGGTCTTCGAAGTACTCCCTCCACCGACCCAAAACGTCCCGAGCTGAGGTCAGCAGCGCACCATCCCCACCATAAATAGTGTTGATGCTGCACCGCTTTCCCGCCCGGAGCCGCCGGATGGTGGACCAGAATCTCCTCGAAGCCGTCCGGAAGTCGTTCTCCATGGCCTCACCAAACTCCTCCCACACCCGAGTTTTTGCCTCAGCGACCGCCAAAGCCGCATTCCGCTTGGCCTGCCGGTAGCCGTCAGCTGCGTCTGGAGTCCCACAGGCCAGAAAGGCCCGATAAGACTCCTTCTTCAGCTTGACGGCATCCCTTACCACCGGTGTCCACCAGCGGGTTCGGGGATTACCGCCGCGACAGGCACCGACCACCTTGCGGCCGCAGCTCCGGTCAGCCGCCTCCACAATGGAGGCACGGAACATGGCCCATTCGGACTCAATGTCCCCCGCCTCCCCCGGGATATGGGAGAAGTTCTGCTGGAGGTAGGAGTTGAAACTCTCCCTGACAGGGGATTCCGCCAGACGTTCCCAGCAGACCCTCACTATACGCTTGGGCCTGCCAGGCCTGGCCGGCTTCCTCCCCCACCAGCGGAGCCAACCCACCACCAGGTAGTGATCGGTTGACAGCTCCGCCCCTCTCTTCACCCGAGTGTCCAAAACATGCGGCCGCAAGTCCGACGACACGACTACAAAGTCGATCATCGAACTGCGGCCTAGGGTGTCCTGGTGCCAAGTGCACATATGGACACCCTTATGCTTGAACATGGTGTTCATTATGGACAGTCCGTGACGAGCACAGAAGTCCAATAACAAAACACCGCTCGGGTTCAGATCGGGGGGGCCGTTCCTCCCAATCACGCCCCTCCAGGTCTCACTGTCGCTGCCCACGTGAGCATTGAAGTCCCCCAGCAGAACAAGGGAGTCCCCAGGAGGAGCGCTCTCAAACACCCCTTCCAAGGACTCCAAAAAGGGTGGGTATTCCGAACTGCTGTTTGGCGCATAAGCGCAAACAACAGTCAGGACCCGTCCCCCCACCCGAAGGCGGAGGGAGGCTACCCTCTCGTCCACTGCGGTAAACCCCAATGTACAGGCGCCCAGCCTGGGGGCAATAAGTATGCCCACGCCCGCTCGGCGCCTCTCCCCGTGGGCAACTCCAGAGTGGAAAAGGGTCCAACCCCCCTCAAGGAGACTGGTTCCAGAGCCCAAGCCGTGCGTCGAGGTGAGTCCGACTATATCTAGCCGGAACTTCACAACCTCGCGCACCAGCTCAGGCTCTTTCCCCATCAGAGAGGTGACATTCCATGTCCCTAGAGCTAGCTTCTGCAGCCGAGGATCGGACCGCCAAGGTCCCCGCCTTTGGCCGCCGCCCAGATCACTTCGCACCCGACCCCTTTGGCCCCTCCCATGGGTGGTGAGCCCATTGGAGGGGGGACCCACGTGCCTTGTTCGGGCTGCGCCCGACCAGGCCCCATGGGTGTAGGCCTGGCCGCCAGGCGCTCGCCATCGAGCCCCACCCCCAGGCCTGGCTCCAGGGGGGGGCCCCGGTGACCCGCGTCCGGGCAAGGGAAACCGTGAATCCAGGATTTTTCTCATCATAAAGGGTTTTTGAGCCGTTTTTGAGCCGTGCTTCGTCTGGTTCCTCACCCATTTTGCAATTGTCAATTCAATATTCAATCAGAGCATGCATTTCTCATTTCAATATTTAATCTGTGCATGTAATTTGAAAATATATTTTGCAATCGGCAATTCAATGTGCAAAGTGCTTATGCAATCCTTAATTAATTTCATAATGTTTTGAATAAAAAATAGAATGACAATTCACTGAATTGCATTTCGTTTTGCCATGGGCTTTTTGCCTCTTTATTCAAATGGAAATTCATTTGGCAATTGTCAATTCAATATTCAATCAGAGCACGCATTTGTCATTTCAATATTTAATCTGTGCATGTAATTTGAAAATACATTCTGCAATCGGCATTTCAATGTGCAAAGTGCTTATGAAATCCTTAATTCATTTAAAAATATTTTGAATAACAAATAGAATAACAAATCACTGAATTGCATTTCGTATTACCATGGGCTTGTTGCCTCTTTATTCAAATGGCAATGGCGTCCCCGGGAATTGCATTGCATGTTCGGGAGAAAACTCAATTTGCAATTCCCAACTGTCAGACCGCTCATCAAGGTGGACCTTCATTAACGACGTCACTTCCTTGTGCCCTCAATGGCCACCACAGGTATCTCGATGGCATGTCTCCCCAATCTGCGTGTAACCAACTGCGTGACTTGATGCAACGCCTGAGCTACATTAGTTTGCACCCTTCTCGTATCAAGTCCAGTTAAGATTGTAAGTTCCTCTACCCTCTGTGACAACACAAACGACCTATCAAACGCATCTACTGCTGATACCCGATTAATTTCCATGTCATCTGCTAAGGCAGAAATATTTACTGCAAGCTCTTCTGCTGCCATTACTCATTCTAACTAAACGAACAAATCCGTTGAATGCTAACGAGGCCCTAAACAAGGAAGTGACGTCGTTAATGAAGGTCCACCTTTACTGCTAGTACAAATAAAGTATTAATTGTTAACAACTGTTAACTGTTAATGCTGCAGCAGCATGCTCTTTATAAACAGGCTTAAAAACACAGCCTGTACACAATTAGCAAAATGTGAAAGGGTCAGTCCGTGCCAAATCAACCAATGTCCAGAAAAGTTCCATGCGCATCATTCCTGATTTTGATGAAAACTTGGTATTTTGATCCTTAGGGAGAACACTGAAAATTCCCCAAGTTTTATTGAAAAATTCAGATGCAGTCCAAAGTGAACCAAAAACTGATTTTTGCAAGTCCATAGCTTTGAAGTGCTTCCCGTGAGCTTAATTTTAATGCCAGATTCTGAAAGAGCAGGGAAAAGTATACCAGGAGAGCAATTTTCAGCTCTCTAGCATGCTTAGAAGCGAACATATGGTCTCTTGAAAACCCTTACAAATTGCATGCGTGATTCGTGAGTGCAAAAAAGGGGCGTGGCACCCAAATTTGAAAGGGCCATAACTTTGGACTGCATCAGAATTTTTCAATAAAACTTGGGGAATTTTCAGTGTTCTCTATAAGGATCAAATTTTAAATACCAAGTTTTCATCAAAACCAGGAATGATGCCCATGGAGCCCCTGGTTGATTTGGCATGGACTGACCCGAAAGTACATTCATATGCTTAGTCTTGATCAACCTCTACAGAAGTTCTGTAATTTCCGTTTCATCATATTTTAACATTTACAGCATTTAGCTGACACATTTATTCAGACTGAACTGCACTGCCCAATTATAACGACAATTTAATGACATAATTTGGTAACTATATCGGATAAACCAATTCTACTGTCAGAACTCATCTTCTAGGTATTTTAATACTATTATTTAAATATCTGATTTAACATCTGATGTATCACCTTTTAATCAAAAGGCTGTACTCCACAGTACAGGTCTGTCAAGTAAGCATGTGAATTCACTGAATAAACTGAAGACATGCTGAACACAAAATAGATCAGAACGTGATCTAAAATGTACTTAACCTGGAACACTGAACAGGTTCCTGCACACTAACATAAACAGAAAATTGACCTCAAGAGTGACACATATTGGTGGCCACCAAATCATGTCCTTTTCTTAGCACATCATGAGTCGAGAAAGAACATTTCTTTTATACCTGGCTTCATCACCTAAGAGACAGTTACTCAAGGTGTTAAGCAATGCCATTGCAATAACAGTCAGTCAATGATTCACAGTAGTTGCCCATGGCTTAAAATGCGTAAATTAAAGCTGTACCAAGATGTAACTGACACAATTACAATAAAATCTTAAAATCCTAACATCCTCAGACTTTTGGGCTTTTATTCGGTTAAGTGTATTGTATGGTATTGATGTGCTCCTACATACACAAAGCTAAAAATGCCCAGGAGTCCATAGTGGGAACACAATAATGTCCTTCCTCTCTGCATCATTCTGAAATGGAGATCAATATTTTACATGAAGTACTCTTACACTAGTTCTAAATAATAATCACCCAGGAAAATTTGTACTTACAGGAAGGGATTGAAGTGGCTCACAGTTGTAGGGAGGAAGCCAAGTCCGGGTGACAATGTACCTTGTCCCGGCATGGTAGTGTGCACCGCCGTATAATTTTGTCTGTAAGCAAAAATATACTAGTATAAATCAACTGAATGAAATTATATTTAAGCAATTTATTCCATACTGATAGCATGCATATGAAAAAGGTCTAAGTAAAATATTAAAAGCCTCTAAAATAAACTGAAAACCTGAGACAAACCACAGAGATCAACAAACGATGTTTATTAAAAACAATGCTTATTACTATCTACTTGTCATGTTGGTGAAATTATTAAAAGAATTTGTTATAAAGATTATCGAAAATATGTAGTAAAAATCAACAAACTCACTGCGCATGAAATCGGATGCAACATACCTTGAAAAAGCAAAGCCGCTTTTAAACGGGGATCCATGTTTACAATTTGGTTTATAAAACAATGTTCCTTTTAATGTAATGGCAACTGTAATATCAGAAAACACAATACAAAGTGTAAGGATTACTGCGCCTACGGCTTCTAACTAAATACACGTAACTGTCAGATGGTTAATAAGACTTTGCAGCAAAACGAGCAAAAATAAAAATTTTTTTAAAGTAAACATTAAACGTTTTCATGGAAAGCCAGCTCTATATGACAAGTGCTAAAACAGCTCGTCAAGCAACATAACGTTAGACTCAAATATTGTGTGCACACGATATTATTTTTATATGTTTGTCGCGTCGCTTAACTTACTTCAGGTTCGAAGACTTAGTCCAGACTCTCTCTTGGTACAAACACAGTGTAGATGGCGTGTTTCCTGTGGAGCTCCATTTTACGGCGTAAAGATTAGCCCCACTTTACGTTCTTAAAGATCACGTGTTTCCTGTGGAGCTGACATATTTCCTGTGGAGTTCCACTCTACAGTCTTCTGCAGCTGGATCCTCTTGAAAACATCCGTGAATTTCCCCACTCAAAGTAAGTGTAAACAAAATGGCTGGAAAACGGCATCTGCGCCGAGGGTTCCCGAGTGGTTCCGAATCGACAATCGTCGATGTGGAATGCACGGGAAATTCAAATTTCGTCATTCTTGGGCGTTTTCCATGCGATTTTTACGAAATAAAAATTTAAAAAAAATTCAGGTCGGAGGCATTTCGGCGGGTCGGGAGGGGACGAGAACCAATTTTTTTTTTAAGTGGCCTAAAGGAAGGGGGAGAACTCAGTACTAACCGGAGCGTGCATCGCCTGGCACTTATCGGGACTCAGTGTTGGTCTCCTGCCTGGACTGAAAGGGGCTCCCCAGTCTGTGTGTGAAGGTGGGTGATGATGGCACGTCCGATTGTGAATAGCTTTGCAGCTGCTGATGCATTTTAATCATTAGAGGGACTTGTGAAGAAGGAGGTGCCGCCTATTAATGTTGCTTGCTTATGGCGTTATGAGCCCTGAGTGTGCATCGGTCAGAATGCATCAGTCCGTCGTTCCACCAGCCTTTATTAACAAGAGCAACTTGCTTTCGTGGGGATATACGTGTGGTTCTGCAACAACCAAATTGAACTCCCGGTAAACATCACACACCGCCAAATAACAGCAATTATCTCGTTCCGGAATGATAAATTAACAGCCTTTTATATTTAAACAATATTTAAATGAGTTAGCACAATAGCTCTGCAGCCGACTTAGCATGGGCTGACTGCACTAAGAACGCAATGTTATGCCATCCTTCATAAATAAGGTATTTAAACATACTTAAAATGCAGAACTTAAATCATAAACATAATAAAGGATTACAGTTAAGGGAGCAAACGTTAACCAAATACAAACGTACGGCTCTTGGACTGAACAAGTATGGAAGATTATAAGCACAAAAATTCAAATGGCAATTCATTTTGCAATTGTCAATTCAATATTCAATCAGAGCATGCATTTCTCATTTCAATATTTAATCTGTGCATGTAATTTGAAAATATATTTTGCAATCGGCAATTCAATGTGCAAAGTGCTTATGCAATCCTTAATTAATTTCATAATGTTTTGAATAAAAAATAGAATGACAATTCACTGAATTGCATTTCGTTTTGCCATGGGCTTTTTGCCTCTTTATTCAAATGGAAATTCATTTGGCAATTGTCAAGTCAATATTCAATCAGAGCACGCATTTGTCATTTCAATATTTAATCTGTGCATGTAATTTGAAAATACATTCTGCAATCGGCATTTCAATGTGCAAAGTGCTTATGAAATCCTTAATTCATTTAAAAATATTTTGAATAACAAATAGAATAACAAATCACTGAATTGCATTTCGTATTACCATGGGCTTGTTGCCTCTTTATTCAAATGGCAATGGCGTCCCCGGGAATTGCATTGCATGTTCGGGAGAAAACTCAATTTGCAATTCCCAACTGTCAGACCGCTCATCAAGGTGGACCTTCATTAACGACGTCACTTCCTTGTGCCCTCAATGGCCACCACAGGTATCTCGATGGCATGTCTCCCCAATCTGCGTGTAACCAACTGCGTGACTTGATGCAACGCCTGAGCTACATTAGTTTGCACCCTTCTCGTATCAAGTCCAGTTAAGATTGTAAGTTCCTCTACCCTCTGTGACAACACAAACGACCTATCAAACGCATCTACTGCTGATACCCGATTAATTTCCATGTCATCTGCTAAGGCAGAAATATTTACTGCAAGCTCTTCTGCTGCCATTACTCATTCTAACTAAACGAACAAATCCGTTGAATGCTAACGAGGCCCTAAACAAGGAAGCGACGTCGTTAATGAAGGTCCACCTTTACTGCTAGTACAAATAAAGTATTAATTGTTAACAACTGTTAACTGTTAATGCTGCAGCAGCATGCTCTTTATAAACAGGCTTAAAAACACAGCCTGTACACAATTAGCAAAATGTGAAAGGGTCAGTCCGTGCCAAATCAACCAATGTCCAGAAAAGTTCCATGCGCATCATTCCTGATTTTGATGAAAACTTGGTATTTTGATCCTTATAGAGAACACTGAAAATTTCCCAAGTTTTATTGAAAAATTCAGATGCAGTCCAAAGTGAACCAAAAACTGATTTTTGCAAGTCCATAGCTTTGAAGTGCTTCCCGTGAGCTTAATTTTAATGCCAGATTCTGAAAGAGCAGGGAAAAGTATACCAGGAGAGCAATTTTCAGCTCTCTAGCATGCTTAGAAGCGAACATATGGTCTCTTGAAAACCCTTACAAATTGCATGCGTGATTCGTGAGTGCAAAAAAGGGGCGTGGCACCCAAATTTGAAAGGGCCATAACTTTGGACTGCATCAGAATTTTTCAATAAAACTTGGGGAATTTTCAGTGTTCTCTATAAGGATCAAATTTTAAATACCAAGTTTTCATCAAAACCAGGAATGATGCCCATGGAGCCCCTGGTTGATTTGGCATGGACTGACCCGAAAGTACATTCATATGCTTAGTCTTGATCAACCTCTACAGAAGTTCTGTAATTTCTGTTTCATCATATTTTAACATTTACAGCATTTAGCTGACACATTTATTCAGACTGAACTGCACTGCCCAATTATAACGACAATTTAATGACATAATTTGGTAACTATATCGGATAAACCAATTCTACTGTCAGAACTCATCTTCTAGGTATTTTAATACTATTATTTAAATATCTGATTTAACATCTGATGTATCACCTTTTAATCAAAAGGCTGTACTCCACAGTACAGGTCTGTCAAGTAAGCATGTGAATTCACTGAATAAACTGAAGACATGCTGAACACAAAATAGATCAGAACGTGATCTAAAATGTACTTAACCTGGAACACTGAACAGGTTCCTGCACACTAACATAAACAGAAAATTGACCTCAAGAGTGACACATATTGGTGGCCACCAAATCATGTCCTTTTCTTAGCACATCATAAGAACATAAGAACATAAGAACTATACAAACGAGAGGAGGCCATTCGGCCCATCAAGCTCGCTTGGGGAGAACTAAACTAATAGCTCAGAGTCGTTAAAATCTTATCTAGCTCTGATTTAAAGGAACCCAAGGATTCAGCTTGCACTACATTATCAGGAAGGCTATTCCATACTCTGACTACACGCTGCGTAAAGAAGTGCTTCCTTAAATCCAGCTTGAAATGTTCTCCCGCTAATTTCCACCTATGGCCACGAGTTCGTGTATTTAAACTAATGCTGAAGTAACTATTTGGTTGAACAGCATCCAAACCTGTTAGAATCTTATATACCTGGATCATGTCCCCCCTCAATCTCCTTTGCTTGAGACTGAACAGATTTAGCTCAAGTAACCGTTCCTCGTATGACATTCCTCTAAGACCAGGAATCATTTTTGTGGCCCTACGCTGCACCTTTTCTAAGGCC
The DNA here is from genome assembly GCF_023856365.1 of Brienomyrus brachyistius. NCBI lineage: Eukaryota > Metazoa > Chordata > Actinopteri > Osteoglossiformes > Mormyridae > Brienomyrus > Brienomyrus brachyistius. The sequence goes on from NW_026042331.1 coordinate 1,616,711, forward strand.
ACAATGTCCTTTTTAAGATATGGTGACCAAACCTGCACACAATATTCTAGGTGAGGTCTCACCAAGGAATTGTATAATCTTAGCATTACCTCCCTTGACTTAAACTCCACACACCTGAGTCATCATGAGTCGAGAAAGAACATTTCTTTTATACCTGGCTTCATCACCTAAGAGACAGTTACTCAAGGTGTTAAGCAATGCCATTGCAATAACAGTCAGTCAATGATTCACAGTAGTTGCCCATGGCTTAAAATGCGTAAATTAAAGCTGTACCAAGATGTAACTGACACAATTACAATAAAATCTTAAAATCCTAACATCCTCAGACTTTTGGGCTTTTATTCGGTTAAGTGTATTGTATGGTATTGATGTGCTCCTACATACACAAAGCTAAAAATGCCCAGGAGTCCATAGTGGGAACACAATAATGTCCTTCCTCTCTGCATCATTCTGAAATGGAGATCAGTATTTTACATGAAGTACTCTTACACTAGTTCTAAATAATAATCACCCAGGAAAATTTGTACTTACAGGAAGGGATTGAAGTGGCTCACAGTTGTAGGGAGGAAGCCAAGTCCGGGTGACAATGTACCTTGTCCCGGCATGGTAGTGTGCACCGCCGTATAATTTTGTCTGTAAGCAAAAATATACTAGTATAAATCAACTGAATGAAATTATATTTAAGCAATTTATTCCATACTGATAGCATGCATATGAAAAAGGTCTAAGTAAAATATTAAAAGCCTCTAAAATAAACTGAAAACCTGAGACAAACCACAGAGATCAACAAACGATGTTTATTAAAAACAATGCTTATTACTATCTACTTGTCATGTTGGTGAAATTATTAAAAGAATTTGTTATAAAGATTATCGAAAATATGTAGTAAAAATCAACAAACTCACTGCGCATGAAATCGGATGCAACATACCTTGAAAAAGCAAAGCCGCTTTTAAACGGGGATCCATGTTTACAATTTGGTTTATAAAACAATGTTCCTTTTAATGTAATGGCAACTGTAATATCAGAAAACACAATACAAAGTGTAAGGATTACTGCGCCTACGGCTTCTAACTAAATACACGTAACTGTCAGATGGTTAATAAGACTTTGCAGCAAAACGAGCAAAAATACATTTTTTTTTTAAAGTAAACATTGAACGTTTTCATGGAAAGCCAGCTCTATATGACAAGTGCTAAAACAGCTCGTCAAGCAACATAACGTTAGACTCAAATATTGTGTGCACACGATATTATTTTTATATGTTTGTCGCGTCGCTTAACTTACTTCAGGTTCGAAGACTTAGTCCAGACTCTCTCTTGGTACAAACACAGTGTAGATGGCGTGTTTCCTGTGGAGCTCCATTTTACGGCGTAAAGATTAGCCCCACTTTACGTTCTTAAAGATCACGTGTTTCCTGTGGAGCTGACATATTTCCTGTGGAGTTCCACTCTACAGTCTTCTGCAGCTGGACCCTCTTGAAAACATCCGAGAATTTCCCCACTCAAAGTAAGTGTAAACAAAATGGCTGGAAAACGGCATCTGCGCCGAGGGTTCCCGAGTGGTTCCGAATCGACAATCGTCGATGTGGAATGCACGGGAAATTCAAATTTCGTCATTCTTGGGCGTTTTCCATGCGATTTTTACGAAATAAAAATTAAAAAAAAATTCGGGTCGGAGGCATTTCGGCGTCTCGGGAGGGGACGAGAACCAATTTTTTTTTTAAGTGGCCTAAAGGAAGGGGGAGAACTCAGTACTAACCGGAGCGTGCATCGCCTGGCACATATCGGGACTCAGTGTTGGTCTCCTGCCTGGACTGAAAGGGGCTCCCCAGTCTGTGTGTGAAGGTGGGTGATGATGGCACGTCCGATTGTGAATAGCTTTGCAGCTGCTGATGCATTTTAATCATTAGAGGGACTTGTGAAGAAGGAGGTGCCGCCTATTAATGTTGCTTGCTTATGGCGTTATGAGCCCTGAGTGTGCATCGGTCAGAATGCATCAGTCCGTCATTCCACCAGCCTTTATTAACAAGAGCAACTTGCTTTCGTGGGGATATACGTGTGGTTCTGCAACAACCAAATTGAACTCCCGGTAAACATCACACACCGCCAAATAACAGCAATTATCTCGTTCCGGAATGATAAATTAACAGCCTTTTATATTTAAACAATATTTAAATGAGTTAGCACAATAGCTCTGCAGCCGACTTAGCATGGGCTAACTGCACTAAGAAGGCAATGTTATGCCATCCTTCATAAATAAGGTATTTAAACATACTTGAAATGCAGAACTTAAATCATAAACATAAATATATCTGCAAGCAGTGATAAGCGGTTCCAAAGCTAATGGTAAGAATAAGTGGGTAGAAATGGAGTACATGGAATAAAATGAAAAGTTAAATAATAATAGGACATAAAATAGAGACCGTAACTGCTGGGCAATGCATTTAAATAGTCAGAAAGTAGGAAATACTACTACGATAGCATGAGAAGCTAATGGACAGAATAAGTGGGTAGACATGGAGTACACAGCATAAAATGAAAAGTTCAATGGCATAAAATGAAAAGTTCAATAATAATAGGACATGAAATAGAGACTAATTGCTGGCCAATGCATTTAAATAGTCAGAAAGTAGGAAACAGTACTACAATAGCATGAGATCTGACATGTTGATGTTACAGTAGAAACGTTTAGTTAGGATAAGAAAAAGGGTGGATGAGAAACAGGAGGAAAATGTAATTGCACCTGCTTAGGAGAAATATCACCAATGTAGATCTGTCTGGTGAAGTGCCTGAGCTTGACTGAATATATGGTTTGGGATGATGGCATATGAACAGTGGCTGTAGCGCCCCTGTTTGACTGATCGGCACCAAAGTTGGTGGGTCTCTCTGGGAGGCCGTGCTACATTAGTGGGTAAAATTTGGTGAGAATCGGATGAAGAATGCCTGAGATTTAGCTGTTTGATTGAAATAGGAATTGAAATGGTTTGGCCAGCAGGTGGAGCCTGCGCTCCATGGATAAATTCTATTCAATACTTTTAGGCCTTCTCAGCCAAGTTTGCTCTTAGACACATATGAACAGTCGCCGTAGCACCCCCATTTGACCGATACGGCATCAAAGTTGGAGGGTCTGTCTGTGAGCAAGTGGTACATTTGTGCATCAAATTTCGTGAGGATTGGATGAAGCATGCCTGAGATTTAGCTGTTTGATTGAAATCGGCTTATAAATGATGCAGGTTGGGTGTGGCTGGTGGCCATATTATACAGAAAGGTCAGGTATTTTTTAATAATCATCCCTGACGGCAGTGTCTTGATTGACTTGACACCAGAATCACTTACATGGGGTGTAGATTGTTAAAGTTATAGGAATATTTCATTTAATCAGTTTTTAAATATCACAAGGGAATGCAGATGACTTATTATGCAATACATATATCTTGATTTGGCATGACTCACAGAACTTGCAGTACAAAGGATTTTTACCAGTAATATGAGACTTGAACAGAAATGAGATAAATGTCACTTTCACTGGTTTTGCAGGTTTAGAGACACATATTGCATTGCTGTAGCGCCCCCGTTTGACCAATCGGCACCAAATTTGGAGGGCCCTTACCCACTACCGTCCTTGATGACATATTCAAGTTTGGTAGTGATTGGCTGAGGCAGGCCTGAGATACAGCTGTCTGATTGAAGTGGGCGTGGCACCTGTATGGTCTGGATGTGGCTGGTCGCCGTACCTTATAGAAAGTTTAGGATTTTTTGAATAATTGTGTACCAGGACTGTCTCCTGATTTGAATGATACCAGATTTACATAGGTTGGTTGAAAATCCAAGGAGGTTAACGAAATGTCATGTTTTTAGACTCCTATAAAATACGCAAAAGCGGAAAGAGATAGGATGAAGTTCTACATGGCTTTGAATTTGGCATGGGCCAGTGCATTAGATAAGTAACAAATCTCAATTTTATCATTAACAGTTCAATAGAAATAAGCAGAAATGCAAATACTGTCGCTGTAGCGCCCCCATATGGACAATTGGTGTGGCCTTCACAGGGATTGCTAGTGGTTAGGAGACAAATGTACAAGCCTATTTTTGTTCAGATCAGCTGTTGTTAAGCCTGTCAAAGGCCTGTCAGAATGCTGCTTGATTTTGATTGGCTGATGGTGGCTAGGGTTTTATGATTAATGACTGCCCTGATAGATACCTGACCTCAGGCTTCAGAGTAGTACATGTATGCCAAATTTCATTTGGATCGGTAAAGGCAGTCAGGAGATATTGGCAGTTTTTAGTTGTAGCGCCCCCTATTGACGAAATGCGGCCCGCCTTCAACAGTGTCCCCAGAATGGGGTACGGGGATAGGATTTAAAATTTGGTGAAGGTAGGCTAGGGTATGGCCAAGTTATAACAGTCAGACCAATACTAGCTAAATTTAGGTAGTCTTTGGGCGTGGCTAGTGGCTGTATCATACACAAATGTCAGGGTTATTTGAATGATTATGGATCAGCTCACAGACCTGATCAGTTTGATACCTCATTTGTCTGATTCCATCAGACGGTGTAGGAATTACAAGCAAAAGTAGGTTTTGCAAATTATGCAAATTAGCAAAAAATCTAAGTAGGCGGAGCTTCATAGTCCAAATGGCAAGTTGGTAGGGCAAGGATGTCTCTATCAGAAGAAATATGAATTTCAATTATAGGACTAACAGGACAGGAGATATCAATCAAAACGCGTTAGGGGGCGCCACGGCGCCCCCATCTGGCCGACATGGTTGGATCGGATTATCTGAGTAGCGGGGAGGAATTGACATCATCCTACCAAGTTTCACAATTCTAGCACTTACGGTTTAGGCTGTACATTCAGTTCTAGGGCAGAAAAATAATAATAATAAATATAACTGCAAGCAGTGATAAGCGGTTCCAAAGCTAATGGAAAAAATAAGTGGGTAGAAATGGAGTACATGGAATAAAATAAAAAGTTCAATAATAATAGGACATAAAATAGAGACCGTAACTGCTGGGCAATACATTTAAATAGTCAGAAAGTAGGAAATACTACTACGATAGCATGAGAAACTAATGGACAGAATAAGTGGGTAGACATGGAGTACACAGCATAAAATGAAAAGTTCAATGGCATAAAATGAAAAGTTCAATAATAATAGGACATGAAATAGAGACTGTAATTGCTGGCCAATGCATTTAAATAGTCAGAAAGTAGGAAACAGTACTACAATAGCATGAGATCTGACATGTTGATGTTACAGTAGAAACGTTTAGTTAGGATAAGAAAAAGGGTGGATGAGAATCAGGCGGAAAATGTAATTGCACCTGCTTAGGAGAAATATCACCAATGTAGATCTGTCTGGTGAAGTGCCTGAGCTTGACTGAATATATGATTTGGGATGATGGCATATGAACAGTGGCTGTAGCGCCCCTGTTTGACTGATCGGCACCAAAGTTGGTGGGTCTCTCTGGGAGGCCGTGCTACATTAGTGGGTAAAATTTGGTGAGAATCGGATGAAGAATGCCTGAGATTTAGCTGTTTGATTGAAATAGGAATTGAAATGGTTTGGCCAGCAGGTGGAGCCTGCGCTCCATGGATAAATTCTATTCAATACTTTTAGGCCTTCTCAGCCAAGTTTGCTCTTAGACACATATGAACAGTCGCCATAGCGCCCCCGTTTGACCGATCGACATCAAAGTTGGAGGGTCTGTCTGTGGGCCAGTGCTACATTAGTGGGTGAAATTTTGTGAGGATTGGATGAAGCAAGCCTGAGATTTAGCTGTTTGACCTAAGGTGGATCTTAGGAGTATACAGATAGTGGCCATAGCACCCCCGTTTGACCGATCGGCATCAAAGTTTGAGGGTATGTCTGTAGACCAGTGCTACATAATTGGATCAAATTTCGTGAGGATTGGATGAAGCACGCCTGAGATTTAGCTGTTTGATTGAAATCGGCTTATAAATGATGCAGGATGGGTGTGGCTGGTGGCCATATTATACAGATAGGTCAGGTATTTTTTAATAATCATCCCTGATGGCAGTGTCATGATTGACTTGACACCAGAATCACTTACATGGGGTGTAGATTGTTAAAGTTATAGGAATATTTCATTTAATCCGTTTTTAAATATCACAAGGGAATGCAGATGACTGTTATTGTGCAATACATATATCTTGATTTGGCATGACTCACAGAACTTGCAGTACAAAGGATTTTTACCAGTAATATGAGACTTGAACAGAAATGAGATAAATGTCACTTTCACTGGTTTTGCAGGTTTAGAGACACATATTGCATTGCTGTAGCGCCCCCGTTTGACCAATCGGCACCAAATTTGGAGGGCCCTTACCCACTACCGTCCTTGATGACATATTCAAGTTTGGTAGTGATTGGCTGAGGCAGGCCTGAGATACAGCTGTCTAATTGAAGTGGGCGTGGCACCTGTATGGTCTGGATGTGGCTGGTCGCCGTACCTTATAGAAAGTTTAGGATTTTTTGAATAATTGTATACCAGGACTGTCTCCTGATTTGAATAATACTAGATATACATAGGTTGGTTGAAAATCCAAGGAGGTTAACGAAATGTCATGTTTTTAGACTCCTATAAAATACGCAAAAGCGGAAAGAGATAGGATGAAGTTCTACATGGATTTGAATTTGGCATGGGCCAGTGCATTAGATAAGTAACAAATCTCAATTTTATCATTAACAGTTCAATAGAAATAAGCAGAAATGCAAATCCTGTCGCTGTAGCGCCCCCATGTGGACAATTGGGGTGGCCTTCGCAGGGGTTGCTAGGGGTTAGGAGACAAATGTACAAGCCTATTTTTGTTCAGATCAGCTGTTGTTAAGCCTGTCAAAGGCCTGTCAGAATGCTGCTTGATTTTGATTGGCTGATGGTGGCTAGGGTTTTATGACTAATGACTGCCCTGATAGATTCCTGACCTCAGGCTTCAGAGTAGTACATGTATGCCAAATTTCATTTGGATCGGTCAAGGAAGTCAGGAGATATTGGCAGTTTTTAGTTGTAGCGCCCCCTATTGACGAAATGCGGCCCGCCTTCAACAGTGTCCCCAGAATTTGGTACAGAGATAGGATTTCAAATTTGGTGAAGGTAGGCTAAGGTATGGCAAAGTTATAACAGTCAGACAAATACTGGCTAAATTTACGTAGACTTTGGGCGTGGCTAGTGGCCGTATGATAGACCAATATCAGGATTATTTGAATTAGTATTCATCAGCTCAGAGACCTGATCAGTTTGATACCTCATTTGTCTGATTCCGTCAGACGGTGTTGGAATTACAAGCAAAAGTAGGTTTTGCAAATTATGCAAATTAGCAAAAAATCTAAGTAGGCGGAGCTTAATAGTCCAAATGGCAAGTTGGTAGGGCAAGGATGTCTCTATCAGTAGAAATATGAATTTCAATTATAGGACTAACAGGACAGGAGATATCAATCAAAACGCGTTAGGGGGCGCCACGGCGCCCCCATCTGGCCGACATGGTTGGGTCGGATTATCTGAGTAGCGGGGAGGAATTGACATCATCCTACCAAGTTTCATAATTCTAGCACTTACGGTTTAGGCTGTACATTCAGTTTTAGGGCAGAAAAATAATAATAATAATAATAATAATCCTAAGAAAAACAATAAGGTTCCATTGCACTTCGTGCTTTGGAACCTTAAATATAACTGCAAGCAGTGATAAGCGGTTCCAAAGCTAATGGAAAGAATAAGTGGGTAGAAATGGAGTACATGGAATAAAATGAAAAGTTCAATAATAATAGGACATGAAATAGAGACTGTAACTGCTGGGCAATGCATTTAAATAGTCAGAAAGTAGGAAACAGTACTACAATAGCATGAGAAGCTAATGGACAGAATAAGTGCGTAGACATGGAGTACACAGCATAAAATGAAAAGTTCAATAATAATGGGACATGAAATAGAGACTGTAATTGCTGGTCAATGCATTTAAATAGTCAGAAAGTAGGAAATACCACTACAATAGCATGAGAAGCTAATGGACAGAATAGGCTGCTCATTTAGACAGAAGAAAGGCTGAAAGCATTAAATGGCATTTTATAAATGGAGCAAGGGCTCCACCTGCTGGATAATTTATTACAAAATTGCAATTGCTCCAGTTTACACAGCCTAAAGTATAATTGAAGGCTGATAAATTTGTAAAAGTCAGATGGCAGGACAGTAAAAGGAAATTGAAAATATGGACTCATATGAAGGAGTGGGTGATTAATCTTTGAATGTTTGATGGAAAATAAGGATATTTCAGCTGAATTAACTAAGGTGGGTCTTAGACATATATGAACAGTGGCTGTAGCGCCCCTGTTTGACTGATCGGCACCAAAGTTGGTGGGTCTCTGTGGGAGGCCGTGCTACATTATTGGGTAAAATTTAGTGAGAATCGGATGAAGAATGCCTGAGATTTAGCTGTTTGATTGAAATAGGAATTGAAATGGTTTGGCCAGCAGGTGGAGCCTGCGCTCCATGGATAAATTCTATTCAATACTTTTAGGCCTTCTCAGCCAAGTTTGCTCTTAGACACATATGAACAGTCGCCATAGCGCCCCCGTTTGACCGATCGACATCAAAGTTGGAGGGTCTGTCTGGGGGCCAGTGTTACATTAGTGGGTGAAATTTTGTGAGGATTGGATGAAGCAAGCCTGAGATTTAGCTGTTTGACCTAAGGTGGATCTCAGGAGTATACAGATAGTGGCCATAGCACCCCCGTTTGACCGATCGGTATCAAAGTTTGAGGGTATGTCTGTAGACCAGTGCTACATAAGTGGATCAAATTTCGTGAGGATTGGATGAAGCACGCCTGAGATTTAGCTGTTTGATTGAAATCAGCTTATAAATGATGCAGGTTGGGTGTGGCTGGTGGCCATATTATACAGAAAGGTCAGGTATTTTTTAATAATCATCCCTGACGGCAGTGTCTTGATTGACTTGACACCAGAATCACTTACATGGGGTGTAGATTGTTAAAGTTATAGGAATATTTCATTTAATCCGTTTTTAAATATCACAAGGGAATGCAGATGACTGTTATTATGCAATACATATATCTTGATTTGGCATGACTCACAGAACTTGCAGTACAAAGGATTTTTACCAGTAATATGAGACTTGAACAGAAATGAGATAAATGTCACTTTCACTGGTTTTGCAGGTTTAGAGACACATATTGCATTGCTGTAGCGCCCCCGTTTGACCAATCGGCACCAAATTTGGAGGGCCCTTACCCACTACCGTCCTTGATGACATATTCAAGTTTGGTAGTGATTGGCTGAGGCAGGCCTGAGATACAGCTGTCTAATTGAAGTGGGCGTGGCACCTGTATGGTCTGGATGTGGCTGGTCGCCGTACCTTATAGAAAGTTTAGGATTTTTTGAATAATTGTATACCAGGACTGTCTCCTGATTTGAATAATACTAGATATACATAGGTTGGTTGAAAATCCAAGGAGGTTAACGAAATGTCATGTTTTTAGACTCCTATAAAATACGCAAAAGCGGAAAGAGATAGGATGAAGTTCTACATGGATTTGAATTTGGCATGGGCCAGTGCATTAGATAAGTAACAAATCTCAATTTTATCATTAACAGTTCAATAGAAATAAGCAGAAATGCAAATCCTGTCGCTGTAGCGCCCCCATGTGGACAATTGGGGTGGCCTTCGCAGGGGTTGCTAGGGGTTAGGAGACAAATGTACAAGCCTATTTTTGTTCAGATCAGCTGTTGTTAAGCCTGTCAAAGGCCTGTCAGAATGCTGCTTGATTTTGATTGGCTGATGGTGGCTAGGGTTTTATGACTAATGACTGCCCTGATAGATTCCTGACCTCAGGCTTCAGAGTAGTACATGTATGCCAAATTTCATTTGGATCGGTCAAGGAAGTCAGGAGATATTGGCAGTTTTTAGTTGTAGCGCCCCCTATTGACGAAATGCGGCCCGCCTTCAACAGTGTCCCCAGAATTTGGTACAGAGATAGGATTTCAAATTTGGTGAAGGTAGGCTAAGGTATGGCAAAGTTATAACAGTCAGACAAATACTGGCTAAATTTACGTAGACTTTGGGCGTGGCTAGTGGCCGTATGATAGACCAATATCAGGATTATTTGAATTAGTATTCATCAGCTCAGAGACCTGATCAGTTTGATACCTCATTTGTCTGATTCCGTCAGACGGTGTTGGAATTACAAGCAAAAGTAGGTTTTGCAAATTATGCAAATTAGCAAAAAATCTAAGTAGGCGGAGCTTAATAGTCCAAATGGCAAGTTGGTAGGGCAAGGATGTCTCTATCAGTAGAAATATGAATTTCAATTATAGGACTAACAGGACAGGAGATATCAATCAAAACGCGTTAGGGGGCGCCACGGCGCCCCCATCTGGCCGACATGGTTGGGTCGGATTATCTGAGTAGCGGGGAGTAATTGACATCATCCTACCAAGTTTCATAATTCTAGCACTTACGGTTTAGGCTGTACATTCAGTTTTAGGGCAGAAAAATAATAATAATAAATATAACTGCAAGCAGTGATAAGCGGTTCCAAAGCTAATGGAAAGAATAAGTGGGTAGAAATGGAGTACATGGAATAAAATGAAAAGTTCAATAATAATAGGACATGAAATAGAGACTGTAATTGCTGGCCAATGCATTTAAATAGTCAGAAAGTAGGAAACAGTACTACAATAGCATGAGATCTGACATGTTGATGTTACAGTAGAAACGTTTAGTTAGGATAAGAAAAAGGGTGGATGAGAAACAGGAGGAAAATGTAATTGCACCTGCTTAGGAGAAATTTCACCAATGTAGATCTGTCTGGTGAAGTGCCTGAGCTTGACTGAATATATGGTTTGGGATGATGGCATATGAACAGTGGCTGTAGCGCCCCTGTTTGACTGATCGGCACCAAAGTTGGTGGGTCTCTCTGGGAGGCCGTGCTACATTAGTGGGTAAAATTTGGTGAGAATCGGATGAAGAATGCCTGAGATTTAGCTGTTTGATTGAAATAGGAATTGAAATGGTTTGGCCAGCAGGTGGAGCCTGCGCTCCATGGATAAATTCTATTCAATACTTTTAGGCCTTCTCAGCCAAGTTTGCTCTTAGACACATATGAACAGTCGCCATAGCGCCCCCGTTTGACCGATCGACATCAAAGTTGAAGGGTCTGTCTGTGGGCCAGTGCTACATTAGTGGGTGAAATTTTGTGAGGATTGGATGAAGCAAGCCTGAGATTTAGCTGTTTGACCTAAGGTGGATCTTAGGAGTATACAGATAGTGGCCATAGCACCCCCGTTTGACCGATCGGCATCAAAGTTTGAGGGTATGTCTGTAGACCAGTGCTACATAAGTGGATCAAATTTCGTGAGGATTGGATGAAGCATGCCTGAGATTTAGCTGTTTGATTGAAATCGGCTTATAAATGATGCAGGTTGGGTGTGGCTGGTGGCCATATTATACAGAAAGGTCAGGTATTTTTTAATAATCATCCCTGACGGCAGTGTCTTGATTGACTTGACACCAGAATCACTTACATGGGGTGTAGATTGTTAAAGTTATAGGAATATTTCATTTAATCCGTTTTTAAATATCACAAGGGAATGCAGATGACTGTTATTATGCAATACATATATCTTGATTTGGCATGACTCACAGAACTTGCAGTACAAAGGATTTTTACCAGTAATATGAGACTTGAACAGAAATGAGATAAATGTCACTTTCACTGGTTTTGCAGGTTTAGAGACACATATTGCATTGCTGTAGCGCCCCCGTTTGACCAATCGGCACCAAATTTGGAGGGCCCTTACCCACTACCGTCCTTGATGACATATTCAAGTTTGGTAGTGATTGGCTGAGGCAGGCCTGAGATACAGCTGTCTGATTGAAGTGGGCGTGGCACCTGTATGGTCTGGATGTGGCTGGTCGCCGTACCTTATAGAAAGTTTAGGATTTTTTGAATAATTGTATACCAGGACTGTCTCCTGATTTGAATGATACCAGATTTACATAGGTTGGTTGAAAATCCAAGGAGGTTAACGAAATGTCATGTTTTCAGACTCCTATAAAATACGCAAAAGCGGAAAGAGATAGGATGAAGTTCTACATGGCTTTGAATTTGGCATGGGCCAGTGCATTAGATAAGTAACAAATCTCAATTTTATCATTAACAGTTCAATAGAAATAAGCAGAAATGCAAATCCTGTCGCTGTAGCGCCCCCATGTGGACAATTGGTGTGGCCTTCGCAGGGATTGCTAGGGGTAAGGAGACAAATGTACAAGCCTATTTTTGTTCAGATCAGCTGTTGTTAAGCCTGTCAAAGGCCTGTCAGAATGCTGCTTGATTTTGATTGGCTGATGGTGGCTAGGGTTTTATGACTAATGACTGCCCTGATAGATTCCTGACCTCAGGCTTCAGAGTAGTACATGTATGCCAAATTTCATTTGGATCGGTCAAGGAAGTCAGGAGATATTGGCAGTTTTTAGTTGTAGCGCCCCCTATTGACGAAATGCGGCCCGCCTTCAACAGTGTCCCCAGAATGGGGTACGGAGATAGGATTTCAAATTTGGTGAAGGTAGGCTAAGGTATGGCCAAGTTATAACAGTCAGACCAATACTGGCTAAATTTACGTAGACTTTGGGCGTGGCTAGTGGCCGTATGATAGACCAATATCAGGGTTATTTGAATTATTATTCATCAGCTCAGAGACCTGATCGGTTTGATACCTCATTTGTCTGATTCCGTCAGACGGTGTAGGAATTACAAGCAAAAGTAGGTTTTGCAAATTATGCAAATTAGCAAAAAATCTAAGTAGGCGGAGCTTCATAGTCCAAATGGCAAGTTGGTAGGGCAAGGATGTCTCTATCAGTAGAAATATGAATTTCAATTATAGGACTAACAGGACAGGAGATATCAATCAAAACGCGTTAGAGGGCGCCACGGCGCCCCCATCTGGCCGACATGGTTGGGTCGGATTATCTGAGTAGCGGGGAGGAATTGACATCATCGTACCAAGTTTCATAATTCTAGCACTTACGGTTTAGGCTGTACATTCAGTTTTAGGGCAGAAAAATAATAATAATAATAATAATCCTAAGAAAAACAATAAGGTTCCATAGCACTTCGTGCTTTGGAACCTTAATAATAAATATAACTGCAAGCAGTGATAAGCGGTTCCAAAGCTAATGGAAAGAATAAGTGTGTAGAAATGGAGTAAATGGAATAAAATGAAAAGTTCAATAATAATAGGACATAAAATAGAGACCGTAACTGCTGGGCAATGCATTTAAATAGTCAGAAAGAAGGAAATACTACTACAATAGCATGAGAAGCTAATGGACAGAATAAGTGCGTAGACATGGAGTACATAGCATAAAATGAAAAGTTCAATAATAATGGGACATGAAATAGAGACTGTAATTGCTGGCCAATGCATTTAAATAGTCTGAAAGTAGGAAATACTACTACAATAGCATGAGAAGCTAATGGACAGAATAGGCTGCTCATTTAGACAGAAGAAAGGCTGAAAGTATTCAATGGCATTTTATAAATGGAGCAAGGGCTCCACCTGCTGGATATTTTATTACAAAATTGCAATTGCTGCAGTTTACACAGCCTAAAGTATAATTGAAGGCTGATAAATTTGTAAAAGTCAGATGGCAGGACAGTAAAAGGAAATTTAAAATATGGACTCAGATGAAGGAGTGGGTGATTAATCTTTGAATGTTTGATGGAAAATAAGGATATTTCAGCTGAATTAACTAAGGTGGGTCTTAGACATATATGAACAGTGGCTGTAGCGCCCCCGTTTGACTGATCGGCACCAAAGTTGGAGCGTCTGTCTGTGGGCCAGTGCTACATAAGTGGATCAAATTTCGTGAGGATGGGATGAAGCTTGCCTGAGATTTAGCTGTTTGATTGAAATCGGCTTATAAATGATGCAGGTTGGGTGTGGCTGGTGGCCATTATATACAGAAAGGTCAGGTATTTTTTAATAATCATCCCTGATGGCAGTGTCTTGATTGACTTGACACCAGAATCACTTACATGGGGTGTAGATTGTTAAAGTTATAGGAATATTTCATTTAATCAGTTTTTAAATATCACAAGGGAATGCAGATGACTGTTATTATGCAATACATATATCTTGATTTGGTATGACTCACAGAACTTGCAGTACAAAGGATTTTTACCAGTAATATGAGACTTGAACAGAAATGAGATAAATGTCACTTTCACTGGTTTTGCAGGTTTAGAGACACATTTTGCATTGCTGTAGCGCCCCCGTTTGACCAATCGGCACCAAGTTTGGAGGGCCCTTACTCACTACCGTCCTGGATGACATATTCAAGGTTGGTAGTGATTGGCTGAGGCAGGCCTGAGATACAGCTGTCTGATTGAAGTGGGCGTGGCACCTGTATGGTCTGGATGTGGCTGGTCGCCGTACCTTATAGAAAGTTTAGGATTTTTTGAATAATTGTATACCAGGACTGTCTCCTGATTTGAATGATACCAGATTTACATAGGTTGGTTGAAAATCCAAGGAGGTTAACGAAATGTCATGTTTTCAGACTCCTATAAAATACGCAAAAGCGGAAAGAGATAGGATGAAGTTCTACATGGCTTTGAATTTGGCATGGGCCAGTGCATTAGATATGTAACAAATCTCAATTTTATCACTAACAGTTCAATAGAAATAAGCAGAAATGCAAATCCTGTCGCTGTAGCGCCCCCATGTGGACAATTGGTGTGGCCTTCGCAGGGATTGCTAGGGGTTAGGAGAGAAATGTAGAAGCCTATTTTTGTTCAGATCAGCTGTTGTTAAGCCTGTCAAAGGCCTGTCAGAATGCTGCTTGATTTTGATTGGCTGATGGTGGCTAGGGTTTTATGATTAATGACTGCCCTGATAGATTCCTGACCTCAGGCTTCAGAGTAGTACATGTATGCCAAATTTCATTTGGATCGGTCAAGGAAGTCAGGAGATATTGGCAGTTTTTAGTTGTAGCGCCCCCTATTGACGAAATGCGGCCCGCCTTCAACAGTGTCCCCAGAATGGGGTACGGGGATAGGATTTAAAATTTGGTGAAGGTAGGCTAGGGTATGGCCAAGTTATAACAGTCAGACCAATACTAGCTAAATTTAGGTAGTCTTTGGGCGTGGCTAGTGGCTGTATCATACACAAATGTCAGGGTTATTTGAATGATTATGGATCAGCTCACAGACCTGATCGGTTTGATACCTCATTTGTCTGATTCCGTCAGACGGTGTAGGAATTACAAGCAAAAGTAGGTTTTGCAAATTATGCAAATTAGCAAAAAATCTAAGTAGGCGGAGCTTCATAGTCCAAATGGCAAGTTGGTAGGGCAAGGATGTCTCTATCAGGAGAAATATGAATTTCAATTATAGGACTAACAGGACAGGAGATATCAATCAAAACGCGTTAGAGGGCGCCACGGCGCCCCCATTTGGCCGACATGGTTGGGTCGGATTATCTGAGTAGCGGGGAGGAATTGACATCATCCTACCAAGTTTCATAATTCTAGCACTTACGGTTTAGGCTGTACATTCAGTTTTAGGGCAGAAAAATAATAATAAATATAACTGCAAGCAGTGATAAGTGGTTCCAAAGCTAATGGAAAGAATAAGTGGGTAGAAATGGAGTACATGGAATAAAATGAAAAGTTCAATAATAATAGGACATAAAATAGAGACCGTAACTGCTGGGCAATGCATTTAAATAGTCAGAAAGTAGGAAATACTACTACGATAGCATGAGAAGCTAATGGACAGAATAAGTGGGTAGACATGGAGTACATAGCATAAAATGAAAAGTTCAATGGCATAAAATGAAAAGTTCAATAATAATAGGACATGAAATAGAGACTGTAATTGCTGGCCAATGCATTTAAATAGTCAGAAAGTAGGAAACAGTACTACAATAGCATGAGATCTGACATGTTGATGTTACAGTAGAAACGTTTAGTTAGGATAAGAAAAAGGTGGATGAGAATCAGGAGGAAAATGTAATTGCACCTGCTTAGGAGAAATATCACCAATGTAGATCTGTCTGGTGAAGTGCCTGAGCTTGACTGAATATATGGTTTGGGATGATGGCATATGAACAGTGGCTGTAGCGCCCCTGTTTGACTGATCGGCACCAAAGTTGGTGGGTCTCTCTGGGAGGCCGTGCTACATTAGTGGGTAAAATTTGGTGAGAATCGGATGAAGAATGCCTGAGATTTAGCTGTTTGATTGAAATAGGAATTGAAATGGTTTGGCCAGCAGGTGGAGCCTGCGCTCCATGGATAAATTCTATTCAATACTTTTAGGCCTTCTCAGCCAAGTTTGCTCTTAGACACATATGAACAGTCGCCATAGCGCCCCCGTTTTACCGATCGACATCAAAGTTGGAGGGTCTGTCTGTGGGCCAGTGCTACATTAGTGGGTGAAATTTTGTGAGGATTGGATGAAGCAAGCCTGAGATTTAGCTGTTTGACCTAAGGTGGATCTTAGGAGTATACAGATAGTGGCCATAGCACCCCCGTTTGACCGATCGGCATCAAAGTTTGAGGGTATGTCTGTAGACCAGTGCTACATAATTGGATCAAATTTCGTGAGGATTGGATGAAGCATGCCTGAGATTTAGCTGTTTGATTGAAATCGGCTTATAAATGATGCAGGATGGGTGTGGCTGGTGGCCATATTATACAGATAGGTCAGGTATTTTTTAATAATCATCCCTGATGGCAGTGTCTTGATTGACTTGACACCAGAATCACTTACATGGGGTGTAGATTGTTAAAGTTATAGGAATATTTCATTTAATCCGTTTTTAAATATCACAAGGGAATGCAGATGACTGTTATTGTGCAATACATATATCTTGATTTGGCATGACTCACAGAACTTGCAGTACAAAGGATTTTTACCAGTAATATGAGACTTGAACAGAAATGAGATAAATGTCACTTTCACTGGTTTTGCAGGTTTAGAGACACATATTGCATTGCTGTAGCGCCCCCGTTTGACCAATCGGCACCAAATTTGGAGGGCCCTTACCCACTACCGTCCTTGATGACATATTCAAGTTTGGTAGTGATTGGCTGAGGCAGGCCTGAGATACAGCTGTCTGATTGAAGTGGGCGTGGCACCTGTATGGTCTGGATGTGGCTGGTCGCCGTACCTTATAGAAAGTTTAGGATTTTTTGAATAATTGTATACCAGGACTGTCTCCTGATTTGAATAATACTAGATATACATAGGTTGGTTGAAAATCCAAGGAGGTTAACGAAATGTCATGTTTTTAGACTCCTATAAAATACGCAAAAGCGGAAAGAGATAGGATGAAGTTCTACATGGATTTGAATTTGGCATGGGCCAGTGCATTAGATAAGTAACAAATCTCAATTTTATCATTAACAGTTCAATAGAAATAAGCAGAAATGCAAATCCTGTCGCTGTAGCGCCCCCATGTGGACAATTGGGGTGGCCTTCGCAGGGGTTGCTAGGGGTTAGGAGACAAATGTACAAGCCTATTTTTGTTCAGATCAGCTGTTGTTAAGCCTGTCAAAGGCCTGTCAGAATGCTGCTTGATTTTGATTGGCTGATGGTGGCTAGGGTTTTATGACTAATGACTGCCCTGATAGATTCCTGACCTCAGGCTTCAGAGTAGTACATGTATGCCAAATTTCATTTGGATCGGTCAAGGAAGTCAGGAGATATTGGCAGTTTTTAGTTGTAGCGCCCCCTATTGACGAAATGCGGCCCGCCTTCAACAGTGTCCCCAGAATTTGGTACAGAGATAAGATTTCAAATTTGGTGAAGGTAGGCTAAGGTATGGCCAAGTTATAACAGTCAGACAAATACTGGCTAAATTTACGTAGACTTTGGGCGTGGCTAGTGGCCGTATGATAGACCAATATCAGGATTATTTGAATTAGTATTCATCAGCTCAGAGACCTGATCAGTTTGATACCTCATTTGTCTGATTCCGTCAGACGGTGTAGGAATTACAAGCAAAAGTAGGTTTTGCAAATTATGCAAATTAGAAAAAAATCTAAGTAGGCGGAGCTTAATAGTCCAAATGGCAAGTTGGTAGGGCAAGGATGTCTCTATCAGTAGAAATATGAATTTCAATTATAGGACTAACAGGACAGGAGATATCAATCAAAACGCGTTAGGGGGCGCCACGGCGCCCCCATCTGGCCGACATGGTTGGGTCGGATTATCTGAGTAGCGGGGAGGAATTGACATCATCCGACCAAGTTTCATAATTCTAGCACTTACGGTTTAGGCTGTACATTCAGTTTTAGGGCAGAAAAATAATAATAATAATAATAATAATCCTAAGAAAAACAATAAGGTTCCATTGCACTTCGTGCTTTGGAACCTTAATAATAATAATAATAATAAATATAACTGCAAGCAGTGATAAGCGGTTCCAAAGCTAATGGAAAGAATAAGTGGGTAGAAATGGAGTACATGGAATAAAATGAAAAGTTCAATAATAATAGGACATGAAATAGAGACTGTAATTGCTGGCCAATGCATTTAAATAGTCAGAAAGTAGGAAACAGTACTACAATAGCATGAGATCTGACATGTTGATGTTACAGTAGAAACGTTTAGTTAGGACAAGAAAAAGGGTGGATGAGAAACAGGAGGAAAATGTAATTGCACCTGCTTAGGAGAAATATCACCAATGTAGATCTGTCTGGTGAAGTGCCTGAGCTTGACTGAATATATGGTTTGGGATGATGGCATATGAACAGTGGCTGTAGCGCCCCTGTTTGACTGATCGGCACCAAAGTTGGTGGGTCTCTGTGGGAGGCCGTGCTACATTAGTGGGTAAAATTTGGTGAGAATCGGATGAAGAATGCCTGAGATTTAGCTGTTTGATTGAAATAGGAATTGAAATGGTTTGGCCAGCAGGTGGAGCCTGCGCTCCATGGATAAATTCTATTCAATATTTTTAGGCCTTCTCAGCCAAGTTTGCTCTTAGACACATATGAACAGTCGCCATAGCGCCCCCGTTTGACCGATCGACATCAAAGTTGGAGGGTCTGTCTGTGGGCCAGTGCTACATTAGTGGGTGAAATTTTGTGAGGATTGGATGAAGCAAGCCTGAGATTTAGCTGTTTGACCTAAGGTGGATCTTAGGAGTATACAGATAGTGGCCATAGCACCCCCGTTTGACCGATCGGCATCAAAGTTTGAGGGTATGTCTGTAGACCAGTGCTACATAAGTGGATCAAATTTCGTGAGGATTGGATGAAGCATGCCTGAGATTTAGCTGTTTGATTGAAATCGGCTTATAAATGATGCAGGTTGGGTGTGGCTGGTGGCCATATTATACAGAAAGGTCAGGTATTTTTTAATAATCATCCCTGACGGCAGTGTCTTGATTGACTTGACACCAGAATCACTTACATGGGGTGTAGATTGTTAAAGTTATAGGAATATTTCATTTAATCCGTTTTTAAATATCACAAGGGAATGCAGATGACTGTTATTATGCAATACATATATCTTGATTTGGCATGACTCACAGAACTTGCAGTACAAAGGATTTTTACCAGTAATATGAGACTTGAACAGAAATGAGATAAATGTCACTTTCACTGGTTTTGCAGGTTTAGAGACACATATTGCATTGCTGTAGCGCCCCCGTTTGACCAATCGGCACCAAATTTGGAGGGCCCTTACCCACTACCGTCCTTGATGACATATTCATGTTTGGTAGTGATTGGCTGAGGCAGGCCTGAGATACAGCTGTCTGATTGAAGTGGGCGTGGCACCTGTATGGTCTGGATGTGGCTGGTCGCCGTACCTTATAGAAAGTTTAGGATTTTTTGAATAATTGTATACCAGGACTGTCTCCTGATTTGAATAATACTAGATATACATAGGTTGGTTGAAAATCCAAGGAGGTTAACGAAATGTCATGTTTTTAGACTCCTATAAAATACGCAAAAGCGGAAAGAGATAGGATGAAGTTCTACATGGATTTGAATTTGGCATGGGCCAGTGCATTAGATAAGTAACAAATCTCAATTTTATCATTAACAGTTCAATAGAAATAAGCAGAAATGCAAATCCTGTCGCTGTAGCGCCCCCATGTGGACAATTGGGGTGGCCTTCGCAGGGGTTGCTAGGGGTTAGGAGACAAATGTACAAGCCTATTTTTGTTCAGATCAGCTGTTGTTAAGCCTGTCAAAGGCCTGTCAGAATGCTGCTTGATTTTGATTGGCTGATGGTGGCTAGGGTTTTATGATTAATGACTGCCCTGATAGATACCTGACCTCAGGCTTCAGAGTAGTACATGTATGCCAAATTTCATTTGGATCGGTAAAGGCAGTCAGGAGATATTGGCAGTTTTTAGTTGTAGCGCCCCCTATTGACGAAATGCGGCCCGCCTTCAACAGTGTCCCCAGAATGGGGTACGGGGATAGGATTTAAAATTTGGTGAAGGTAGGCTAGGGTATGGCCAAGTTATAACAGTCAGACCAATACTAGCTAAATTTAGGTAGTCTTTGGGCGTGGCTAGTGGCTGTATCATACACAAATGTCAGGGTTATTTGAATGATTATGGATCAGCTCACAGACCTGATCAGTTTGATACCTCATTTGTCTGATTCCGTCAGACGGTGTAGGAATTACAAGCAAAAGTAGGTTTTGCAAATTATGCAAATTAGCAAAAAATCTAAGTAGGCGGAGCTTAATAGTCCAAATGGCAAGTTGGTAGGGCAAGGATGTCTCTATCAGTAGAAATATGAATTTCAATTATAGGACTAACAGGACAGGAGATATCAATCAAAACACGTTAGGGGGCGCCACGGCGCCCCCATCTGGCCGACATGGTTGGGTCGGATTATCTGAGTAGCGGGGAGGAATTGACATCATCCTACCAAGTTTCATAATTCTAGCACTTACAGTTTGGGCTGCCCATTCAGTTTTAGGGCAGAAAAATAATAATAATAATAATAAATATAACTGCAAGCAGTGATAAGCGGTTCCAAAGCTAATGGAAAGAATAAGTGGGTAGAAATGGAGTACATGGAATAAAATGAAAAGTTCAATAATAATAGGACATAAAATAGAGACCGTAACTGCTGGGCAATGCATTTAAATAGTCAGAAAGTAGGAAATACTACTACGATAGCATGAGAAGCTAATGGACAGAATAAGTGGGTAGACATGGAGTACACAGCATAAAATGAAAAGTTCAATGGCATAAAATGAAAAGTTCAATAATAATAGGACATGAAATAGAGACTGTAATTGCTGGCCAATGCATTTAAATAGTCAGAAAGTAGGAAACAGTACTACAATAGCATGAGATCTGACATGTTGATGTTACAGTAGAAACGTTTAGTTAGGATAAGAAAAAGGGTGGATGAGAAACAGGAGGAAAATGTAATTGCACCTGCTTAGGAGAAATATCACCAATGTAGATCTGTCTGGTGAAGTGCCTGAGCTTGACTGAATATATGGTTTGGGATGATGGCATATGAACAGTGGCTGTAGCGCCCCTGTTTGACTGATCGGCACCAAAGTTGGTGGGTCTCTCTGGGAGGCCGTGCTACATTAGTGGGTAAAATTTGGTGAGAATCGGATGAAGAATGCCTGAGATTTAGCTGTTTGATTGAAATAGGAATTGAAATGGTTTGGCCAGCAGGTGGAGCCTGCGCTCCATGGATAAATTCTATTCAATACTTTTAGGCCTTCTCAGCCAAGTTTGCTCTTAGGCACATATGAACAGTCGCCGTAGCGCCCCCGTTTGACCGATCGGCATCAAAGTTGGAGGGTCTGTCTGTGGGCAAGTGGTACATTTGTGGATCAAATTTCGTGAGGATTGGATGAAGCATGCCTGAGATTTAGCTGTTTGATTGAAATCGGCTTATAAATGATGCAGGTTGGGTGTGGCTGGTGGCCATATTATACAGAAAGGTCAGGTATTTTTTAATAATCATCCCTGACGGCAGTGTCTTGATTGACTTGACACCAGAATCACTTACATGGGGTGTAGATTGTTAAAGTTATAGGAATATTTCATTTAATCCGTTTTTAAATATCACAAGGGAATGCAGATGACTGTTATTATGCAATACATATATCTTGATTTGGCATGACTCACAGAACTTGCAGTACAAAGGATTTTTACCAGTAATATGAGACTTGAACAGAAATGAGATAAATGTCACTTTCACTGGTTTTGCAGGTTTAGAGACACATATTGCATTGCTGTAGCGCCCCCGTTTGACCAATCGGCACCAAATTTGGAGGGCCCTTACCCACGACCGTCCTTGATGACATATTTAAGTTTGGTCGTGATTGGCTGAGGCAGGCCTGAGATACAGCTGTCTGATTGAAGTGGGCGTGGCACCTGTATGGTCTGGATGTGGCTGGTCGCCGTACCTTATAGAAAGTTTAGGATTTTTTGAATAATTGTATACCAGGACTGTCTCCTGATTTGAATGATATCAGATTTACATAGGTTGGTTGAAAATCCAAGGAGGTTAACGAAATGTCATGTTTTTAGACTCCTATAAAATACGCAAAAGCGGAAAGAGATAGGATGAAGTTCTACATGGCTTTGAATTTGGCATGGGCCAGTGCATTAGATAAGTAACAAATCTCAATTTTATCATTAACAGTTCAATATAAATAAGCAGAAATGCAAATCCTGTCGCTGTAGCGCCCCCATGTGGACAATTGGTATGGCCTTCGCAGGGATTGCTAGTGGTTAGAAGACAAATGTACAAGCCTATTTTTGTTCAGATCAGCTGTTGTTAAGCCTGTCAAAGGCCTGTCAGAATGCTGCTTGATTTTGATTGGCTGATGGTGGCTAGGGTTTTATGATTAATGACTGCCCTGATAGATACCTGACCTCAGGCTTCAGAGTAGTACATGTATGCCAAATTTCATTTGGATCGGTAAAGGCAGTCAGGAGATATTGGCAGTTTTTAGTTGTAGCGCCCCCTATTGACGAAATGCGGCCCGCCTTCAACAGTGTCCCCAGAATGGGGTACGGGGATAGGATTTAAAATTTGGTGAAGGTCGGCTAGGGTATGGCCAAGTTATAACAGTCAGACCAATACTAGCTAAATTTAGGTAGTCTTTGGGCGTGGCTAGTGGCTGTATCATACACAAATGAGAGGGTTATTTGAATGATTATGGATCAGCTCACAGACCTGATCAGTTTGATACCTCATTTGTCTGATTCCGTCAGACGGTGTAGGAATTACAAGCAAAAGTAGGTTTTGCAAATTATGCAAATTAGCAAAAAATCTAAGTAGGCGGAGCTTCATAGTCCAAATGGCAAGTTGGTAGGGCAAGTATGTCTCTATCAGTAGAAATATGAATTTCAATTATAGGACTAACAGGACAGGAGATATCAATCAAAACGCGTTAGAGGGCGCCACGGCGCCCCCATCTGGCCGACATGGTTGGGTTGGATTATCTGAGTAGCGGGGAGGAATTGACATCATCCTACCAAGTTTCATAATTCTAGCACTTACGGTTTAGGCTGTATATTCAGTTTTAGGGCAGAAAAATAATAATAATAATAATAAATATAACTGCAAGCAGTGATAAGCGGTTCCAAAGCTAATGGAAAGAATAAGTGGGTAGAAATGGAGTACATGGAATAAAATAAAAAGTTCAATAATAATAGGACATAAAATAGAGACCGTAACTGCTGGGCAATGCATTTAAATAGTCAGAAAGTAGGAAATACTACTACGATAGCATGAGAAACTAATGGACAGAATAAGTGGGTAGACATGGAGTACACAGCATAAAATGAAAAGTTCAATGGCATAAAATGAAAAGTTCAATAATAATAGGACATGAAATAGAGACTGTAATTGCTGGCCAATGCATTTAAATAGTCAGAAAGTAGGAAACAGTACTACAATAGCATGAGATCTGACATGTTGATGTTACAGTAGAAATGTTTAGTTAGGATAAGAAAAAGGGTGGATGAGAAACAGGAGGAAAATGTAATTGCATCTGCTTAGGAGAAATATCACCAATGTAGATCTGTCTGGTGAAGTGCCTGAGCTTGACTGAATATATGGTTTGGGATGATGGCATATGAACAGTGGCTGTAGCGCCCCTGTTTGACTGATCGGCACCAAAGTTGGTGGGTCTCTCTGGGAGTCCGTGCTACATTAGTGGGTAAAATTTGGTGAGAATCGGATGAAGAATGCCTGAGATTTAGCTGTTTGATTGAAATAGGAATTGAAATGGTTTGGCCAGCAGGTGGAGCCTGCGCTCCATGGATGAATTCTATTCAATATTTTAAGGCCTT
This sequence comes from Brienomyrus brachyistius, assembly GCF_023856365.1. Lineage (NCBI taxonomy): Eukaryota > Metazoa > Chordata > Actinopteri > Osteoglossiformes > Mormyridae > Brienomyrus > Brienomyrus brachyistius. The sequence goes on from NW_026042331.1 coordinate 1,641,047, forward strand.
CTCAGCCAAGTTTGCTCTTAGACACATATTAACAGTCGCCGTAGCGCCCCCGTTTGACCGATACGGCATCAAAGTTGGAGGGTCTGTCTGTGGGCAAATGGTACATTTGTGCATCAAATTTCGTGAGGATTGGATGAAGCATGCCTGAGATTTAGCTGTTTGATTGAAATCGGCTTATATATGATGCAGGTTGGGTGTGGCTGGTGGCCATATTATACAGAAAGGTCAGGTATTTTTTAATAATCATCCCTGACGGCAGTGTCTTGATTGACTTGACACCAGAATCACTTACATGGGGTGTAGATTGTTAAAGTTATAGGAATATTTCATTTAATCCGTTTTTAAATATCACAAGGGAATGCAGATGACTGTTATTGTGCAATACATATATCTTGATTTGGCATGACTCACAGAACTTGCAGTACAAAGGATTTTTACCAGTGATATGAGACTTGAAAAGAAATGAGATAAATGTCACTTTCACTGGTTTTGCAGGTTTAGAGACACAAATTGCATTGCTGTAGCGCCCCCGTTTGACCAATCGGCACCAAATTTGGAGGGCCCTTACCCACTACCGTCCTTGATGACATATTCAAGTTTGGTCGTGATTGGCTGAGGCAGGCCTGAGATACAGCTGTCTGATTGAAGTGGGCGTGGCACCTGTATGGTCTGGATGTGGCTGGTCGCCGTACCTTATAGAAAGTTTAGGATTTTTTGAATAATTGTATACCAGGACTGTCTCCTGATTTGAATGATACCAGATTTACATAGGTTGGTTGAAAATCCAAGGAGGTTAACGAAATGTCATGTTTTTAGACTCCTATAAAATACGCAAAAGCGGAAAGAGATAGGATGAAGTTCTACATGGCTTTGAATTTGGCATGGGCCAGTGCATTAGATAAGTAACAAATCTCAATTTTATCATTAACAGTTCAATAGAAATAAGCAGAAATGCAAATCCTGTCGCTGTAGCGCCCCCATGTGGACAATTGGTGTGGCCTTCGCAGGGATTACTAGGGGTTAGGAGACAAATGTACAAGCCTATTTTTGTTCAGATCAGCTGTTGTTAAGCCTGTCAAAGGCCTGTCAGAATGCTGCTTGATTTTGATTGGCTGATGGTGGCTAGGGTTTTATGATTAATGACTGCCCTGATAGATTCCTGACCTCAGGCTTCAGAGTAGTACATGTATGCCAAATTTCATTTGGATCGGTAAAGGCAGTCAGGAGATATTGGCAGTTTTTAGTTGTAGCGCCCCCTATTGACGAAATGCGGCCCGCCTTCAACAGTGTCCCCAGAATGGGGTACGGGGATAGGATTTAAAATTTGGTGAAGGTAGGCTAGGGTATGGCCAAGTTATAACAGTCAGACCAATACTATCTAAATTTAGGTAGTCTTTGGGCGTGGCTAGTGGCTGTATCATACACAAATGTCAGGGTTATTTGAATGATTATGGATCAGCTCACAGACCTGATCAGTTTGATACCTCATTTGTCTGATTCCGTCAGACGGTGTAGGAATTACAAGCAAAAGTAGGTTTTGCAAATTATGCAAATTAGCAAAAAATCTAAGTAGGCGGAGCTTCATAGTCCAAATGGCAAGTTGGTAGGGCAAGGATGTCTCTATCAGAAGAAAAATGAATTTCAATTATAGGACTAACAGGACAGGAGATATCAATCAAAATGCGTTAGGGGGCGCCACGGCGCCCCCATCTGGCCGACATGGTTGGATCGGATTATCTGAGTAGCGGGGAGGAATTGACATCATCCTACCAAGTTTCACAATTCTAGCACTTACGGTTTAGGCTGTACATTCAGTTTTAGGGCAGAAAAATAATAATAATAATAATAATAATAATAATAATCCTAAGAAAAACAATAAGTTTCCAATGCACTTCGTGCTTTGGAACCTTAATAATAATAATAATAATAATCCTAAGAAAAACAATAAGTTTCCATAGCACTTCGTGCTTTGGAACCTTAATAATCCTAAGAAAAACAATAAGTTTCCATAGCACTTCGTGCTTTGGAACCTTAATAATAATAATAATCCTAAGAAAAACAATAAGTTTCCATAGCACTTCGTGCTTTGGAACCTTAAATATAACTGCAAGCAGTGATAAGTGGTTCCAAAGCTAATGGAAAGAATAAGTGGGTAGAAATGGAGTACATGGAATAAAATGAAAAGTTCAATAATAATAGGACATAAAATAGAGACCGTAACTGCTGGGCAATGCATTTAAATAGTCAGAAAGTAGGAAATACTACTACGATAGCATGAGAAGCTAATGGACAGAATAAGTGGGTAGACATGGAGTACATAGCATAAAATGAAAAGTTCAATGGCATAAAATGAAAAGTTCAATAATAATAGGACATGAAATAGAGACTGTAATTGCTGGCCAATGCATTTAAATAGTCAGAAAGTAGGAAACAGTACTACAATAGCATGAGATCTGACATGTTGATGTTACAGTAGAAACGTTTAGTTAGGATAAGAAAAAGGGTGGATGAGAATCAGGAGGAAAATGTAATTGCACCTGCTTAGGAGAAATATCACCAATGTAGATCTGTCTGGTGAAGTGCCTGAGCTTGACTGAATATATGGTTTGGGATGATGGCATATGAACAGTGGCTGTAGCGCCCCTGTTTGACTGATCGGCACCAAAGTTGGTGGGTCTCTCTGGGAGGCCGTGCTACATTAGTGGGTAAAATTTGGTGAGAATCGGATGAAGAATGCCTGAGATTTAGCTGTTTGATTGAAATAGGAATTGAAATGGTTTGGCCAGCAGGTGGAGCCTGCGCTCCATGGATAAATTCTATTCAATACTTTTAGGCCTTCTCAGCCAAGTTTGCTCTTAGACACATATGAACAGTCGCCATAGCGCCCCCGTTTGACCGATCGACATCAAAGTTGGAGGGTCTGTCTGTGGGCCAGTGCTACATTAGTGGGTGAAATTTTGTGAGGATTGGATGAAGCAAGCCTGAGATTTAGCTGTTTGACCTAAGGTGGATCTTAGGAGTATACAGATAGTGGCCATAGCACCCCCGTTTGACCGATCGGCATCAAAGTTTGAGGGTATGTCTGTAGACCAGTGCTACATAAGTGGATCAAATTTCGTGAGGATTGGATGAAGCACGCCTGAGATTTAGCTGTTTGATTGAAATCGGCTTATAAATGATGCAGGATGGGTGTGGCTGGTGGCCATATTATACAGATAGGTCAGGTATTTTTTAATAATCATCCCTGATGGCAGTGTCTTGATTGACTTGACACCAGAATCACTTACATGGGGTGTAGATTGTTAAAGTTATAGGAATATTTCATTTAATCCGTTTTTAAATATCACAAGGGAATGCAGATGACTGTTATTGTGCAATACATATATGTTGATTTGGCATGACTCACAGAACTTGCAGTACAAAGGATTTTTACCAGTAATATGAGACTTGAACAGAAATGAGATAAATGTCACTTTCACTGGTTTTGCAGGTTTAGAGACACATATTGCATTGCTGTAGCGCCCCCGTTAGACCAATCGGCACCAAATTTGGAGGGCCCTTACCCACTACCGTCCTTGATGACATATTCAAGTTTGGTAGTGATTGGCTGAGGCAGGCCTGAGATACAGCTGTCTGATTGAAGTGGGCGTGGCACCTGTATGGTCTGGATGTGGCTGGTCGCCGTACCTTATAGAAAGTTTAGGATTTTTTGAATAATTGTATACCAGGACTGTCTCCTGATTTGAATAATACTAGATATACATAGGTTGGTTGAAAATCCAAGGAGGTTAACGAAATGTCATGTTTTTAGACTCCTATAAAATACGCAAAAGCGGAAAGAGATAGGATGAAGTTCTACATGGATTTGAATTTGGCATGGGCCAGTGCATTAGATAAGTAACAAATCTCAATTTTATCATTAACAGTTCAATAGAAATAAGCAGAAATGCAAATCCTGTCGCTGTAGCGCCCCCATGTGGACAATTGGGGTGGCCTTCGCAGGGGTTGCTAGGGGTTAGGAGACAAATGTACAAGCCTATTTTTGTTCAGATCAGCTGTTGTTAAGCCTGTCAAAGGCCTGTCAGAATGCTGCTTGATTTTGATTGGCTGATGGTGGCTAGGGTTTTATGACTAATGACTGCCCTGATAGATTCCTGACCTCAGGCTTCAGAGTAGTACATGTATGCCAAATTTCATTTGGATCGGTCAAGGAAGTCAGGAGATATTGGCAGTTTTTAGTTGTAGCGCCCCCTATTGACGAAATGCGGCCCGCCTTCAACAGTGTCCCCAGAATTTGGTACAGAGATAGGATTTCAAATTTGGTGAAGGTAGGCTAAGGTATGGCCAAGTTATAACAGTCAGACAAATACTGGCTAAATTTACGTAGACTTTGGGCGTGGCTAGTGGCCGTATGATAGACCAATATCAGGATTATTTGAATTAGTATTCATCAGCTCAGAGACCTGATCAGTTTGATACCTCATTTGTCTGATTCCGTCAGACGGTGTAGGAATTACAAGCAAAAGTAGGTTTTGCAAATTATGCAAATTAGCAAAAAATCTAAGTAGGCGGAGCTTAATAGTCCAAATGGCAACTTGGTAGGGCAAGGATGTCTCTATCAGTAGAAATATGAATTTCAATTATAGGACTAACAGGACAGGAGATATCAATCAAAACGCGTTAGGGGGCGCCACGGCGCCCCCATCTGGCCGACATGGTTGGGTCGGATTATCTGAGTAGCGGGGAGGAATTGACATCATCCTACCAAGTTTCATAATTCTAGCACTTACGGTTTAGGCTGTACATTCAGTTTTAGGGCAGAAAAATAATAATAATAACTAGATATACATAGGTTGGTTGAAAATCCAAGGAGGTTAACGAAATGTCATGTTTTTAGACTCCTATAAAATACGCAAAAGCGGAAAGAGATAGGATGAAGTTCTACATGGATTTGAATTTGGCATGGGCCAGTGCATTAGATAAGTAACAAATCTCAATTTTATCATTAACAGTTCAATAGAAATAAGCAGAAATGCAAATCCTGTCGCTGTAGCGCCCCCATGTGGACAATTGGGGTGGCCTTCGCAGGGGTTGCTAGGGGTTAGGAGACAAATGTACAAGCCTATTTTTGTTCAGATCAGCTGTTGTTAAGCCTGTCAAAGGCCTGTCAGAATGCTGCTTGATTTTGATTGGCTGATGGTGGCTAGGGTTTTATGACTAATGACTGCCCTGATAGATTCCTGACCTCAGGCTTCAGAGTAGTACATGTATGCCAAATTTCATTTGGATCGGTCAAGGAAGTCAGGAGATATTGGCAGTTTTTAGTTGTAGCGCCCCCTATTGACGAAATGCGGCCCGCCTTCAACAGTGTCCCCAGAATTTGGTACAGAGATAGGATTTCAAATTTGGTGAAGGTAGGCTAAGGTATGGCCAAGTTATAACAGTCAGACCAATACTGGCTAAATTTACGTAGACTTTGGGCGTGGCTAGTGGCCGTATGATAGACCAATATCAGGATTATTTGAATTAGTATTCATCAGCTCAGAGACCTGATCAGTTTGATACCTCATTTGTCTGATTCCGTCAGACGGTGTAGGAATTACAAGCAAAAGTAGGTTTTGCAAATTATGCAAATTAGCAAAAAATCTAAGTAGGCGGAGCTTAATAGTCCAAATGGCAAGTTGGTAGGGCAAGGATGTCTCTATCAGTAGAAATATGAATTTCAATTATAGGACTAACAGGACAGGAGATATCAATCAAAACGCGTTAGGGGGCGCCACGGCGCCCCCATCTGGCCGACATGGTTGGGTCGGATGATCTGAGTAGCGGGGAGGAATTGACATCATCCTACCAAGTTTCATAATTCTAGCACTTACGGTTTAGGCTGTACATTCAGTTTTAGGGCAGAAAAATAATAATAAAATATAACTGCAAGCAGTGATAAATGGTTCCAAAGCTAATGGAAAGAATAGGTGGGTAGACATGGAGTACACAGCATAAAATGAAAAGTTCAATAATAATGGGACATGAAATAGAGACTGTAATTGCTGGCCAATGCATTTAAATAGTCAGAAAGTAGGAAATACTACTACGATAGCAAGAGAAACTAATGGACAGAATAAGTGGGTAGACATGGAGTACACAGCATAAAATGAAAAGTTCAATGGCATAAAATGAAAAGTTCAATAATAATAGGACATGAAATAGAGACTGTAATTGCTGGCCAATGCATTTAAATAGTCAGAAAGTAGGAAGCAGTACTACAATAGCATGAGATCTGACATGTTGATGTTACAGTAGAAATGTTTAGTTAGGATAAGAAAAAGGGTGGATGAGAAACAGGAGGAAAATGTAATTGCATCTACTTAGGAGAAATATCACCAATGTAGATCTGTCTGGTGAAGTGCCTGAGCTTGACTGAATATATGGTTTGGGATGATGGCATATGAACAGTGGCTGTAGCGCCCCTGTTTGACTGATCGGCACCAAAGTTGGTGGGTCTCTGTGGGAGGCCGTGCTACATTAGTGGGTAAAATTTGGTGAGAATCGGATGAAGAGTGCCTGAGATTTAGCTGTTTGATTGAAATAGGAATTGAAATGGTTTGGCCAGCAGGTGGAGCCTGCGCTCCATGGATAATTTCTATTCAATACTTTTAGGCCTTCTCAGCCAAGTTTGCTCTTAGACACATATGAACAGTCGCCGTAGCACCCCCATTTGACCGATACGGCATCAAAGTTGGAGGGTCTGTCTGTGAGCAAGTGGTACATTTGTGCATCAAATTTCGTGAGGATTGGATGAAGCATGCCTGAGATTTAGCTGTTTGACCTAAGGTGGATCTTAGGAGTATACAGATAGTGGCCATAGCACCCCCGTTTGACCGATCGGCATCAAAGTTTGAGGGTATGTCTGTAGACCAGTGCTACATAAGTGGATCAAATTTCGTGAGGATTGGATGAAGCACGCCTGAGATTTAGCTGTTTGATTGAAATCGGCTTATAAATGATGCAGGTTGGGTGTGGCTGGTGGCCATATTATACAGAAAGGTCAGGTATTTTTTAATAATCATCCCTGACGGCAGTGTCTTGATTGACTTGACACCAGAATCACTTACATGGGGTGTAGATTGTTAAAGTTATAGGAATATTTCATTTAATCCGTTTTTAAATATCACAAGGGAATGCAGATGACTGTTATTATGCAATACATATATCTTGATTTGGCATGACTCACAGAACTTGCAGTACAAAGGATTTTTACCAGTAATATGAGACTTGAACAGAAATGAGATAAATGTCACTTTCACTGGTTTTGCAGGTTTAGAGACACATATTGCATTGCTGTAGCGCCCCCGTTTGACCGATCGGCACCAAATTTGGAGGGCCCTTACCCACTACCGTCCTTGATGACTTATTCAAGTTTGGTCGTGATTGGCTGAGGCAGGCCTGAGATACAGCTGTCTGATTGAAGCGGGCGTAGCACCTGTATGGTCTGGATGTGGCTGGTCGCCGTACCTTATAGAAAGTTTAGGATTTTTTGAATAATTGTATACCAGGACTGTCTCCTGATTTGAATGATATCAGAATTACATAGGTTGGTTGAAAATCCAAGGAGGTTAACGAAATGTCATGTTTTTAGACTCCTATAAAATACGCAAAAGCGGAAAGAGATAGGATGAAGTTCTACATGGCTTTGAATTTGGCATGGGCCAGTGCATTAGATAAGTAACAAATCTCAATTTTATCATTAACAGTTCAATAGAAATAAGCAGAAATGCAAATCCTGTCACTGTAGCGCCCCCATGTGGACAATTGGTGTGGCCTTCGCAGGGATTGCTAGTGGTTAGGAGACAAATGTACAAGCCTATTTTTGTTCAGATCAGCTGTTGTTAAGCCTGTCAAAGGCCTGTCAGAATGCTGCTTGATTTTGATTGGCTGATGGTGGCTAGGGTTTTATGATTAATGACTGCCCTGATAGATACCTGACCTCAGGCTTCAGAGTAGTACATGTATGCCAAATTTCATTTGGATCGGTCAAGGAAGTCAGGAGATATTGGCAGTTTTTAGTTGTAGCGCCCCCTATTGACGAAATGCGGCCCGCCTTCAACAGTGTCCCCAGAATGGGGTACGGGGATAGGATTTAAAATTTGGTGAAGGTAGGCTAGGGTATGGCCAAGTTATAACAGTCAGACAAATACTAGCTAAATTTAGGTAGTTTTTGGGCGTGGCTAGTGGCTGTATGATAGACCAATATCAGGGTTATTTGAATTAGTATTCATCAGCTCAGAGACCTGATCGGTTTGATACCTCATTTGTCTGATTCCGTCAGACGGTGTAGGAATTACAAGCAAAAGTAGGTTTTGCAAATTATGCAAATTAGCAAAAAATCTAAGTAGGCGGAGCTTAATAGTCCAAATGGCAAGTTGGTAGGGCAAGGATGTCTCTATCAGTAGAAATATGAATTTCAATTATAGGACTAACAGGACAGGAGATATCAATCAAAACGCGTTAGAGGGCGCCACGGCGCCCCCATCTGGCCGACATGGTTGGGTCGGATGATCTGAGTAGCGGGGAGGAATTGACATCATCCTACCAAGTTTCATAATTCTAGCACTTACGGTTTAGGCTGTACATTCAGTTTTAGGGCAGAAAAATAATAATAATAATCCTAAGAAAAACAATAAGGTTCCATTGCACTTCGTGCTTTGGAACCTTAAATATAACTGCAAGCAGTGATAAATGGTTCCAAAGCTAATGGAAAGAATAGGTGGGTAGACATGGAGTACACAGCATAAAATGAAACGTTCAATAATAATGGGACATGAAATAGAGACTGTAATTGCTGGCCAATGCATTTAAATAGTCAGAAAGTAGGAAATACTACTACAATAGCATGAGAAGCTAATGGACAGAATAGGCTGATCATTTAGACAGAAGAAAGGCTGAAAGTATTCAAT